>NW_008329323.1:645346-660710 GCF_000622305.1 Nannospalax galili | reverse complement strand
TCTCTCTCTCTCTCTCTCTCTCTGTCTCTCTCAGCACTCCTTTTGGTCCAGAGCAGGAAAAATATTTTCTATCCTTTCAGTAATCTTTAACAAATCTTAATATACCCACAACATATCCCTACATTTACAACATAGCTGTGGCCCATGCTTCTGCGTGGCTGGCCTCCTTACAGTAATACATTGTAAAAACCACATTAGCACCACCATCAGCACTCTTCCAAAACTCCTTCTCAGTTTCATCATATCCTGCTGGGCTACACCAATTTTGTCGCTCGAGTTCCCTCTGGGTCTCTTGCGCTATCAATCAAACCATATAACATATCTTTATATGCATTTATTAATTTACAAAGGAAGAGTACCCAGTGCCTAGACCTGCATCATGGCTCAGAGCCTGCCATATCAGGCCGTGCAATGCCCATAGTCACAGCTAGTATTCATTCACGCCTCAGGGGCCAGCAATCTCACCGCAGGTCCATAAGTGTCAGGCCATTCTGTCCTTGAGTTGCTGCGTGCGGCTGCGTGTTCCCCATGCCACACGCTTCCCCACTGCTCGCAACTTCCATTTCCAGATGGCTCCCAGAAGCCCCTCAGTAGCCCACACTCCACAACAGGCCCCGCCCCTTGGAAGAACTAACCAATTGGGAGAGAAACCCTAACCCTAATCCTAAACCTAAACAAAACCATAGCCTCTAAACCTAAACCTAATTCTTACCCTAAGCATAAACCTAGACCCAACATAAAACCTAACCATAACCATAACCATAAAATTAACCCTACCACTAGCCCCAGCCCTAACATGAACCCTAAAACTAGCTCTAACTTTAAACCTAATCATGACTCTAAAACTAACCCTAACCCTAATCTTAATCTGTTACCTTATCCTAACCCTAACACTAGCCCTAGGCATAAAAATAAACATAACTGTAGTCCCAGCCCTAACAATAAATAATCCTAACCCTACATCCATGTCTATACACAACCATAACCCTAGCCCTAACCCTAATTCTAAACCTAAACATAACTCTACACCTAATCCTAACCCTTACACACACCATAATCCTAAACCTTACTCTAAAAATAAACCTAGCCTTAAAATTAAGCCTAGCTCTAACCCTACCCCTAACCCTAAACCTATCCTAACCCTAAACAAAACCCTAGGGCCAACACTAGCCATAACCCTAACCTTAGCCCTAAAATTAGCCATAAACCAATCCTTAAACCTAGCCCTAACCCTAACCCTATACATAACCCTAGACTTAACCCTACCTCTAACCCTAACCCGAAACCTAACTGTAACCCTAGCCCTAGCCCTCAACATAAACCTAAACTTAACCCTAGCCCTAATTCTATCCCTTAACATACCTCTAACACTAAAGAGAACCCTATCCATTATCCTAACACTAAAATTAGCCCTAACTATAATCCAACCCTAATAATAACCTTTAAGTTAACTCTAACCCTAACCCTAGTCCTATTCATGAACCTAACACTAAACATAACCTGAACCCTAACCCTAATCCTAACCCTAAAACTGCCCAGAGAGTGAACCCTAACTCTAGTCCTAAGCCTAACCCTAATCCTAAACCTAAACCTAACCCTAGACCTAATCCTAAACCTAACCCTAACCCTAACAAAAACCCTAATCCTAACCCTAAGTATAACCTAAACCCCAACCTAAATCTAACTCTAACCTTAACCCTAATATTGATCTTTGATATAAACCTAACCATAACACTAGACTTAGTCATAAACTGTACCCTAACCCTAACTCTAGCCCTAACCCTAACCCTAAACCTAGTCTTATCCCTAACCCTAACTCTAAATCTAACCCTAGATTTAACTCAAACCCTAACCCTAACAATAATCCTAACCATTAATCTAACCCTAACTCTAAACAGAACCCTAGCCATACACCTAAACCTAAACTTAAACCTAAGCCTAACCCTACATGCGACCTTAGCCCTAATTCTAACCCTAAATCAAAACATAATCCTTTTTAACAGTAACCCCATTTCCTAACCTGAACCCTAATCCTAACGTAAAACCTAAGCCTAGATCTATTCCAAACCCTAACCCTAACCATACTCCTAACTATTAACCTAACCCTAACTCCAAACGTAGTCCTTGCCTAAACTTAACCCAAGCCCTAAACCTAAACCAAACCCTAACTCTATGCATAACCCTAGAACTAACCACAACCCTAATGGTAAACCTGAGCCTAATCCTAAACATAACCCTAGTCTTAATCCTTCATCTAACCCCAACCCTAAACCTAACCTTAATCATGCCATAGCCCTAAACTTAAACCTAACCCTATCCCTAATCCTAATCCTAACCCCAATCCTTATATTAACCTTGGACCTAATCCTAGCCCTAGCCCTGGCCATAAACCTAACCCTAACCCTGATCCTAACCCTTAACCTACTCCGAGACCTAACCCTAACACTAATCCAAACTCTAATTCTAATCCCACCTCTAAACCTAGCCCTAACCCTAAACATAAATATAAACCTAAGCCTAACCCTACACGTAACACTACCCCTAAGCCTAACCCTAATCCTAAACATAAATATGATCCTAGATGCAACCCAAGCCCTAAACTGTCACCTAACCCCAACTCTAATCCTAACACTAAATATATACCATAGACACAACCCTATTCCTAACCCTGTCCCTAGGGCTAGCCATAAACCTAACCCTAAACCTAGCCCTTACTCTAGACCTAACCCTAACCCTAGCTTTAATCATAACCCTGATCCTAACCCTAAACCTAACACTAGATTTAATCCTAATACTAACCCTAACCTTAATCCTGACATTTAACTTCACTCTAACCCTAAACACAACCTTATCCTTAATTATTACCCTAGCCTAACCATAACCCTCATTTTAACCCTAACCATAACACCAATCCTAACCCTAAACCTAATCCTAACCCTAAATCAATCCCTATATGTAACCCTATAGTACCCCTAACATTAATCCTAAACTTAAACCCAACCCTAGAACTAAGCCTAAGCCTAACCCTACTTGTAACCTTAGCACTAGCCCTAACCCTAACCCTAAACTTAAGCATGCACTTAGTCCTAACCCTACCCCAACCATAATTCTAATCCCAACCCTAAATATATACCCTAGACCGGAACCTAACCCTAACCCTAACCCTAATGCTAACCTTAATCCTAACCCCACCTCTAACCCGAACCCAAACCCTAAACCTAACCCTACCTAGCACTAGCTCTAGCCCTAAACCTAAACCTAAACCTAACCTTAGCCCTAACCCTAACCTAAATCTAACCCTAAACATAAGCCTAGCTCTAACCCTAACCCTAACCCTAGCCCTACCCCTAACCCTAATCCTGTCTCTAAACCTATCCCTTACCCTAAAACTAACTGTAAACCCAAACCTACCCTGAATATTAAACTTTGGCCTAATCCTAAACCTAAGACTAGCCCAGGCATAAACCAAACCCCAGCCCCAGCCCTAACTCTAACCCTAAATCTAATCAGAACCCTAAACCAACCCATGTACATAACCCTAAACCTACCCCTATCACTAATCCTAACACTAAACCTAACCCTAGACCTAAGCCTAACCCTAAGCCTAACCCTACATGTAAACCTAGCCCAAACACTTACCTTAGCCCTAACCTTAAACCTAAACTGAAACCTACACATAACCCTAAACATAACCCTAGTCCTAATGCTAACCCTAAACATAGCCCTAACCCTTAACCTAACACTAAACCTAAAACTAACCCTACATGTAACCATATCCCTAAACCTACTCCTAACCATATCCCTAATCCTAACCCTAAATATATACCCTAGACCCAACCCTAACCCAACCTCTAAACCTAACCTAGCCATAAACTTAAACCTAACCCTAGCAGTAATCCTAACCCTAATTATAATCCTAAAACTAATCCTAGACCTATCACTAACACTAATCCTAATATTAACTTTTGACCTATCCCTAACCCTAACCCCACCCCATCCATAAACTTAACCCTTACCCTATCCCTAACCATGACCCCAATCAAACCCCTCAAACTGCCCCTACTGAAACCTAACCCTATCCCTAACCCTAACCCTAACCCTTACCCTAATCCTAACACTAAACCTAAGCCTAAGCCTATGTCTAACCCTGCATACAAATGTAGCCCTAGCCAAACACTTACCCTAGCCCTAACCTTAAACCTAACCTGAATCCTACATGTAAGCCCTAAACCTATCCCTAACCCTAAACATAACCCTAGCCCTAAACCTAACCCTAAACCTACACATAACCCTTGCCCTAAATTTACACCTAACCCTAAATATATACCCTAGACCACACCCTAACCCTAACTCTAAACCTAACCTAGCCATAAACCTAAACATAAACCTAGCAGTAATCTTAACTCTAATCATAACCCTAAGACTAACACTAGACCTATCCCTAACTCTAACCCTAATATTAACCTTTAACCTATCCCTAACCCTAACCCTACCCATATTCATAAACTTAACTCTCACCCTATCCCTAACCATAATCCTAATCCTACCCCTCTGTGGGAGACAGGCTTGAGCCTAGGGTGAAAGTCTTATTGACAGCTATGCAGCAGACCCAAGGCAACAGCCAGGGCGCTGGAGCCACAAGGAATGCCTTGTGACATTTGCTCCCACTGGCAGATCATGAGACTGATGCCTAGAGTTCGCCACTCCCTAGTTACCACCCTTGGCATTACAAATTGCAACACTTAGATATTGCTACAGTCAGGGTCATGTGGTTTCCAGGAATCCAGACTCTGTAATCTGAAACCCAGTATGATAATGAGGCATCCTACCTGCTATTCTGTGATAGGACGTTAAGTCTGTTATGCTAATAGGATGCTAAGTCTGTTATGCTAATAAGTTTTCCTACTTGCTGTGCGGACCACTATCCACTATCCCTATATAAGCTTGTGCCTTCCTACAATAAAGCAGAACTGTGTCACTGAACCTGGTCTCCTGTGTCTGAATGTGGCTCCGCTGACACAGTCTCCTCACCAGCCCTGGGGTCTGGGACCAGGCAGAAGCAGTGACAACAGGAGGCAGCACAGGGCAAGCAGAAGAGCTGCCTCAGAACCAGGAGAGCAGAAGAGTGGCCTCAGCCCAGGGTAGGCAGAAGAGTGGCCTCAGCCCAGGGCAAGCGGAGGAGCAGCCTTGACACCCATGAGAATGAAGAAGTGGCACCCATAAGAATGGAGGAGAAGCTGCTGCTGGTGGTGACTGCACCCCTCAAACTGCCCCTACTGAAGCCTAATCCTAGCCCTAACCCTAATCCTAACTCTAACTCTAATCCTAACACTAAACCTAAACATAGACCTAATCCTAACCATAACCCTAATCCTAACCAATATCCAAGCCCTAACTCTAACCCTAATACTTAACCTTTCCCTAACCTTAAACACAAATTTAGCCCTAAACCTATCCCTAATCTGAGCCCTAATCTTAACCCAAATTCTAGCCCTAACCCTAAAACCTAGCCCTCACCCTTAACATGACCCGAGCCCTAAACCTAAGCCTAACCTTAAACCAGACACTAATCCTCATCCTATAAATAACCCTAACCCTAAATATAACCCTAGCCTTTACCCTATAAATTACCCTAGCCTTAAACCTATGCCTAATCCTAACCCAAATCCTAAACCCAAACCTAACCCCTAGACATAATCCTAATGTTAACCTCACTCTAACCCTAAAAACCCCAAGCCCTAAACCTAACCCTAGTCATAAACCTAACATTATTCCTAACCCTAGCCCTAACCCTAGACAAACCCTAGCCCTAATCCTAATGCTAATCCTAAACGTAAAATTAACCCTAATGCTAAATATTACCCTAGCTATAACCCTGACCCAAAAACTAACCCTAACATCACATGTAACCAAATCCCTAACCCTACCTCTAACCTTAACCCTAATCCTAAACCTAGCCCTAGCCCTAGCCCTAACCCTAAACCTAATCCTAAAACCACCCCTATACATAACTATAAACCTCTCACTAACACTAATCCTGCCCCTAAGCCTAATGCTAGATATAGGGATAGGGTTTTGTTTTGGGTTAGGATTGGGTTAGAGTTGGTTCAGGGTTAAGATTTGGTCTAGGGGCAGTTTTAGGATTAGGGTTAGGGTTGGTTTAAGATTATGGATAGGGCTGTGTTTAGGGTTAGGTTTAGGTCAAAGGTTAATATTATGGTTAGGGTTAGGGTTAAGTCTAGGGTTAGTATAGGTTTCTGGTCAGGGTTTAATATTAGGACTAGGGTTAGGTTTATGTTTAGGTCTAGGACTAAGTTTAGAGTTAGAGTTCAGGTTAGTGTTAGAGTTACATGAAGTTTTAGGCTTAGGTTTAGGGTTAGTGTTAAGGATAGTGTTATGTTTAGGGTTAGGGTTAGTGTTATGATTAGGTTTAGGGCTAGGACTAGAGGCAGGGTGCTAGGACTAGAGTTAGGGTTAAGTTTAGGGTTAGGGTTTTGGTTAAGTTTAGGGTTAGGTTTAGACTAGGGCTAGGGTTAATGTTAGGTTTAGGATTAGGGATAGGATTAGGGTTAGGGCTAAACTTGTGTTTAAGGTTAGGGTAAGGATTATTTGTTACAGTTATGGTTAAAGTTAGGATTAGGATTAAGTTCAGGGTTAGCTTTAATGTAAAGATTAGGGTTATGCTTAGTTCAGAGGTTAGGATTAGGTCTAAAGGGAGGCTTAGGTTTAGGATTTAAGTTTGGGTTAGGGCTAGGGTTAGTGTTAAGTTAATGCCTAGGGATAGGGTTAGTGTTAGGTTTAGGTCAAAAGTTAATATTGGGGTTTTGTTTCCGTTTAAGGTTAGGTCTACGGTTAAAGTTAGGATTATGTTTAGGACAAGGGATAGGTTTAGGGTTTGGGTTAGGACTAGGTTTAGAGTTATGGTTAGGGTTATGTTTAGGGTCAGCTTTGGGTCTATGAGTTTTTAAGGGGGTAGGATTAGGGTCAGATATAGGGGGAGGTTTAGGGCAATGGTTACGTGTAGGGTTAGGCTTAGATTCATGTTTATGTTTAGGGTTATAGTGCTAGGTTTAGTTTTAGGGCTACTGTTAGGGTTATGTTTAGAGTTACAGTTAAGTTTAAGGTTAAGATTATGTTTAGAGTTATGGTTAAATTTAGGGTTAAGATTATGGTTAAGGTTAGGAATGGGTTAGGGTTAAATGTAGGGTAAGGATTATGGGTAGGGTTAGGGATAAGTTTATGGATAGGGCTAGGATTCAGGTTAGATTTTGGTCAAAGTTTATTATTAGGGTTAGGGATAAGTCCAGGCTTAGTTTTAGGTTTATAAGTAGATTAGGTTTAGGTTTAGGTTTAGAGCTAGGTTTAAGGATAGGGTTAAGGTTGAGTCTGGGGTATATATTTAAGGTTAGGATTAGTGTTAGAGTTAGTGGTACATTTAGGGGTATGGTTACATGTAGGGATAGACTTGGTTTTAGTGCTAGTTTCAGAACTGGAAATATGTTTAGTGTTAGGGTTATGGTTGTGGTTATGGTTATGTCTAGGATTATGGTTGGGCTAAACTGTATTTACGGTTAGGGTGGGTTTAAGTGTTAGGATTATGTGTAAGGTTAGGTTAGGGTTAGGATTATGGTTATGTTCAGGGCTAGGAATAGGGTTATGTTGAAGATTAGGTTTGGGTTAGAGTTAGGGTTAGAAACCTAACCTAAACAGGGCTAGGGCTTGGTTTAGGGTTAGGGTTGTGGTTAGAGGTAGGGATAAGGATAGGGTTACATGTAGGATTAGGCTTGGGTTTAGGGTTAGGTTTAGGGTTAGGGCTAGGATTATATTTAGGGTCAGGGTTAAGTTTATTATTAGAATCAGTTTTAGGGTTAGGACTAGGTTTAGGTTTAGAGCCACAGTTGTCTTTAGGGTTAGGGTTAGGATTAGTGTTATGTTTAGAGCAAGTGTTAGGTTTGGGCTAGGGTTGTTTTTAGGGTTAGTGTGAGGTTAGGTGTTAGGATTATGTTTAGGATTAGGCTTAGAATTATATCTAGGGTTAGGTTTAGGTTTAGGTTTAGAGTTAGGGTTCAGGCTTGTTAGGGTTTTGTATAGGGGCAGTTTTAGGATTAGGGTTATGGTTAGGCTAGGGTTAGGATTAGGTTTATGGATGGGGCTAAATTTAGGTTTAGGTTAATGGACAGGGCTCAGGTTAGGGTTAGGATTAGGTCAAAATTAATATTAGTGTTAGGGTTAGGGTTTGGTCTAGGGTTAGATTAAGGGTTATGATTAGGGATAGTTCTAGGGCTAGGGTTAGGTTTAGGTTTAAGGCTAGGCTTAAGGTTATCATGGGTCTAGTGTTTATATATTTAGGGTTAGGATTAGCTTTATGGTTGGGGTAGGATTAGGGCTAGGGTTACGTATAGTGTTGGGCTCAGGTTTAGTGTTAGCATTATCTTAGGGCTAGGGTAATGGTTAGGGTAGGGCTAGGGTTATGTTTACAGTTAGAGGTAGTTGGTTAGGGTTAGGTTTATGACATGGGTTTGTGTTAGTGTTACATCAATGGCTGTCTAAGGTTACTCAGGATTAAGTCAAAGGTTAATATTAGGGTTAGGGTTAGGGATAGATCTAGGGTTATTTTAAGAGTTATGACTAAGGTTAGGGTAGGGCTAGGCCTAGGTTTATGGTCAGGGTTATGGTTAGGGTTAGGGCTACGTTTAGTGTTAGGGTTAAGGCTTGGCTTATGTTTAGGGTTAGTATTAGGGGTAGGGCTAGGATTATGGTTGTGCTAAGGGTGTGTTTAGAGATATGGTGAGGTTAAGTGTTAGGATTATTGTTAGTGTTAGGTTTAGGATTAGGTCTAGGGTTAGGTTAGGGTTATGATTAGGGCTAGGGATAGGTTAGGACTAGGGTTATGGTTGGGTTAGGATTAGGGTTAGGTTTAGAGGTATGGCTAGATTTAGGGGTATGGCTAGGTTTAGGGATATGGTTATGGTTAGAGATAGAGATAGGGATAGGATTATGCATAGGGTTTGGCTTAGGTTTAGGTTTAGGGTTCAGGCTAGTACATTATTCTGGGTTAGGTTTATATTTAGGGTTGGGATTAGGCTTAGGGTTCGGGCTCGGGTTAAGTTTAGGGCTAGGTTTAGGTTTAGGTTTTGGGTTAGGTTTAGGATTAAGATTAGGCAGATGGTTAGGGCTAGGGTTAAGGTTAGGTTTAGGGGAGTTTTAGTTTTAGGATTAGTATTAGGGTTATGGTTAGGGTTGGGTTTATGGCTTGGTCTGGGGTTAGTTTGGGTTAGGTTAAAAGTCAATATTAGGTTTAGGTTTAGGGTTAGATCTAGGGTTAGGGCTAAGATTAAGGTTAGGATTAGTGTTACAGTGAGATTCAGAGTTGGATCTTGGTTTATATTTAGGGTAAGGATTATTGTTAGGTTGGGGGTAGGGTTAGCGCTATGCTTACATTTACAGTTCGGCCTAGTTTACGTTTATGTTTAGGGTTAGGGCTATGTTTAAGTATAGGGTAAGTGGTAGGTTTAGTGTTAGGGTTAGAATTATTTTATGGTTTAGTCTAGGGTTAGAGTTAGGGTTAGGTTAAAAGTTAATATTAGGGTTAGGTTTAGGGTTTTGTCTAGGGTTAGGCTTAGGGTTAGAGTTGGCTCTAAGTTTTGTTTAGGGTTAGGGTTAGGATTAGGTTTAAGGCTAGGGTTATGTGTAAGGTTAGGCTTTAGTTCTGGTTTAGAGTGAAGGTTTAGGGCTAGTGCTTAGAGTTAGGGTTAGGACTAGTGTTATGTGTAAGTTAGGGTTAGGTTTAGGGTTAGGATTAGTTTTAGGATTAGTTTCAGTGTTAGTGCTAGAGAGTTAGGATTAGAGCTGGAGTTATGTTCAGGTTTATGGTGGGGCTAGGTGTTAGTATTATGGTTAGAGTTAGGGTTAGGTTTTGGTCTAGGGTTAAGTTTAGGTTTAGGATTAGGGTTAGGGTTATGGTTAGGTTTGGGATTTTGTCTAAGGGAAATTTCTAGGGTTATAATTAGGATTAGAGTTAGGGTTAGCATTAAGTTTAATCAGTGAGGCTAGGTTGAGGGTTACGTTAATGGTAAGGCTAAGATTCAGGTTAGGATTTGGTTAAAGATTAATATTATCAGGCTTAGGGTTAGGGTTAGGGTCATGTTTAGGGTTAGGGTTCTGTTAGGGTTAGGTTTGGGAGTTGGGCTAGTTTTAAAGTTAGTGTTAGAGGTAGGATTAGGGATAGGGTTACATGGAGGGTTATGCTTAGTTTTAGGGTTAGGTTTAGGGGTAGGGTTATATTTAGGTTTAGGGTTAAGTTTAGGGTTAGGATTAGCAGTAGGGCTAGGACTAGGGTTAGGGTTCGGTTTACGGATGGGGCTAGGGTTAGAGTTAGATAATGGCTACCGCTCAGTTAGGGTTATGATTAGTGTTAGGTTTAGGGCTAGGGTTAGTTTTAGATTTAGGGTCAGAGTTTGTTTTAAAGTTAGGGTTTTGTCTATGGTATATATTTAGGTTTAGTACTAAGGTTAGGGGTAGGGGTAGGATTAGGGCTAGGGTTACATGTAGGGTTAGTCTTCAGTTTAGGGTTAGGATTAGAGTTAGGGCTAGGTTTAGGGTTAGGGCTAGGGCTAGGTTTATTTTTAGGGTTAGTGCTAGGGTTAGGTTTAGGGTTAGGGCTAGGGTGCAGGCTAGGCTCAGGTTTAGGGTTAGAGTTAGGTTTTGTGTTTGGGTTACACATAGAGTTAGGATTAAGTTTACATATAGGGTATGGTTAGGTTAGGGTCTAGGGTATATATTTAGGATTAGGTTTAGGGTTAGGGCTAGGGCTAGGGTTAGGCTTACGGCTAGGGTTAGTTACTGTTAGTGATTGGGTTATACATATGGTTAAGATTAGGTTTACAGACAGTGTTAGGGTTAGGGATGGGTCTAGGGTACATATTTAGGGTTAGATTTAGGGTTGGGGTAGGGGTAGGGTTAGGGCTTGGGTACATTTAGGACTAGGCCTATGTTTATGGTTAGGGTTAGGTTTAGTGTTAGGGCTAGCGTTTTGTTTAGGGTTATGCTTAGGCTTATGTCTAGGGTTAGGTTTAGGGTTAAGTTTAGTTTTAGGGTAGGTTAAGGGTTACATATAGTGATTGGTTTATGGTTAGGGTTAGGTTTATGGTTAGGGAAATTGCTAAAATCAGGGTTAGGTTTATGGCTAGGTCTAGTGTTGGGGTTACCAGAAGGACAAAAGTTAATATTATGTTTATGGTTAGGCTTAAGCTTAGGTCTAGGGTTCATTCAAAGTTTAGGTTTAGGTTTAGAGATAGGATTAGGGTTATGGTTAGCGCTAGGATCGTGTTTAGGGCTAGAGTTACGATAGGATTGCTGTTACTGTTAAGATTAGTTTTAGGGTTAAGGTTAGGGCTAGGGTTAGTTTTAGGGTTAGTGTTAGAGGTAGGGTTAGGGCTAGGGTTTAATGTAGGATTAGGTTTAGGTTTGGTTATGGTTTTGGTAAGGTTTAAAAATGGGTCTACCGTATATATTTAGGGTTAGGGGTAGGTATGGGGTTAGGGCTAGGCCATACGTAGGGTTAGGCTTAGGTTTAGAGTCAGGGTTAGGGCTAGCATTACATGTAGGGTTAGGCTTAGGCTTAGGTCTAGGGTTAGGTTTAGGGTTAGGGTTAGTGTTAGCTTTAGGTTTATGGATACATACATGGGTTGATTTAGTGTAAGGATTAGGTTTAGGGTTAGGGCTAGATTAGGTTTAGGTTTGAGTTAGGTTTATATCTAGGGCTAGAGTTAGGGTTAGGGTTAAGTCAAAGTTTAATATTAGGGTGGGGTTAGGCTTAGGTATAGGCTTAGGTATAGGTTTAATTTCAGGGTTAGAGTTGGATTAGGATTACCATTAGGTTTAGGGCTAAGGTTAGAGTTAGGGCTAGGTTTATGTTTAGAGTTAGGGTTAGGTTAGGTTAGGGTTAGTGTTAGGATTAGCATTGGGGTTAGGGCTAGGGTAATGTTGAGGGCTAGGGTTGTGTTTAAGGTTACAGTGAGGTCAGGTGTTAGGATTATGGTTAGGGCTAATGTTAGGGTTAGGATTAGGTCTAGGGTTAGATTTAGGTTTAGGATTAGGGTTAGGGTTAGGGCTAGTGTTAGGTTTCTGTCTAGGCACAGTTTTAGGATTAGGATTAAGATTTGTTTTAGAGTTATGTTTATGGTTAGGTTTATGGCTAGGGTTAAGGTAGTTTAGGTTTAGATCAAAGGCTAATATTAGGGTTAGGTTTAGGGTTAGGGTTAAGTCTATGGTTAGTTTTAGGTTTATTAGGTTATTAGAATTATGTTAAATTTATATTTATGTTTTGACTTGGGGCTCAGGTTAGGGTTAGGTTTGGGTCTAGGTTTAGGGCTAGGGTTAGAGTTAGGGTTAAGGCTATGGTTAAGTTTAAGTTTAGCTTAAAAGTTAATATTATGGTTAGGGTTAGGGTTAGATCTATTTTTAGGGTTAGGGTTAGTGCTAGGGTTAGGGTTAAAGCCAGGGTTATGTTTAGGGTTAGGGGTGGGCTAAGGGTTAGTATTAGGGTTGGGGTTTTGGCTAGGGTTAGACTTAGGTTAGACTTAGGACCTTAGGCTAGCACTAGGGCTAGTCTTAGGGTTCGGTTTTGGGTTAGAGTTAGGGTTAGGTCTAGTTTTATGTATAGGGTAGGATTATGTTTAGGGTTTTATTAGGGTTAGGTTTGAATCTAGGGTAAGCATTTAAGGTTAGAATTAGAGTTAGGGGTAGGGGTAGGGGTAGGGCTAAGGTTACGCATAGGGGTAGGTTTAGGCTTTTGTCTATGGTTTGGTTTAGGGTTTGGATTAGTGTTATGGGTAGGTTTAGGGTTACCCATAAGCATTGATTTAGGGTTAGGATTAGGTTTAGGGTTAGGACTAAGGCTTGAATTAGGATTAGGTTTATTGGTAGGCCTTTGTTAGGGTTAGGGTTAGGGTTAGGTCAAGAGTTAATATTAGACTAGGGTTAGGCTTAAGTCTACGGCTTCAGTTATGGTTAGTGTTAGGTTTTGGTTAGAGGTAGGGTTAGGTTTAGGGTTAGGTTTAGTTATAGGGATAGTGCTAGTTTTAGCATTAGGGTTAGGGACAGGGTTTAATTTAGGGTTAGGGTGAAGGTTAGGTTTAGGGCTAGGATTAGGTTTAGGTTTAGGGCTAACGCTATGGTTTGGGTTAGAGGTAGGGTTATGTTAAGTTTAGGGTTAGGTTTAGGTATAGTGCTAGGTTTATGGTTAGGTTTACAGCTAGTTTTGTGTTTAGGTTTAGGATTGAAGTAGGGTTATGTTTATTGTGAGGGTTAGGTTAAGAGTTCTTATTATAGTTAATTTTAAGAATAGGATTACTGTTAGGTTTAGGACTAGGGCTAGGGTTAGGCTGAAGTCTAGGTTTACAGGTAGGGTTAGGCTATGGTTAGAATTAGGGCTAGGGTTAGGATTGGGTTTAGGGTTAGGTTTATGGATAGGTTTAGGGTTAGGGCTATGCTTATGTTTAGGATTAGATTTTGGTTAGGTTTAGGGTGACCTTTAGGTCTAGGGTTAGGGTTAGGATTAGGATTAGGGCTAGACGTAGGGTTAGGGCTAGGGTTAGGGTTAATGTTTTGAGTAGGATTAGGTAGGCCTATGGCTAGGGTTAGGATTAGGGTTTTTGTTTTGTTTTTAAATCCAGTTAGCTGTTCAGAGCTCAGCAGACCGCCAGAGAGTGCCAGGTTCTAGCCTCCCTCTGGCCTCCAAATACCAGAGGGCCTGAGACCCCAGGGGACAGCTGACAGCCCCTGATCCTTCCTCCATGTGGTGGTGAGCTTCCCCTAATTGCACCATACCATCCCCCTACCTGGGATTTTGTGAGGCCCCTCCCAACGCACCAGGACAGACCTGGCTTTGGAAGGCTAAGGCTGGGATCTCAGCAGACCACCATAAAGTGCCAATTTCTGCCACCCTCACCTCCCTCTGATATAGAATTGAAAATGCACAGGATTGCCTGAGAGAGCCTGTATCCTGCCTCCACCTGGTGAAGGAAGCCTGAGTGTACCTGACTGGAACCTGAATTGGGCTTCTGTGGGTACCCCTGAATAGCTGATCTGAAGCCATCACTTCCCTCCAAAATAAACCTGAAAGAACCTGAACCCTGTACCAACCAGCTTTACATAACCAATAAAGAAAGGATTTAGGCTTCCAGATAATACAAAAAGAAGCATACTTCAACTTAATTCTCATATCAGAATCATAAAAGAAATTCACATGCCAAAACCACAATGAAAGAATAATAAAATGGAAAGCCAAAACATTATGTCCCCAGCAAAGCCCACCAATCCTGTAGAAGAGTTCTACAAGGATTAGGTTTAAGGTTAGAGGTAAGGTTAGGGATACAGGTGTGTTTATGGTTAAGCTTAGGTTAATGGTTAGGATTAGGGTTAGGGTTAGGACTAGGGAGAGGGTTAGTTTTAGGTTTATGGCTAGGGCTAGTGTTAGAGTTATGTTGAGGTCAAAGGTTAATATTAGGGTTAATGTTAGGGTTAGATCTAGGGTTTTATGGTTCAATTTAGGGTAAGTCTAGGGCTACAGAAAGGTTAGTATTGGGGTTAGGGCTAAGGTACGGTTATGTTTAGGGACTCATTCAGTCTTAGGGATAGTCCTAGTTTGAGGGTTTACAGTTAAGGCTAGGGTTATGTTTAGATTTATCTTTAAAGTTAGGTTTAGGACTATGTTTACGTTTAGGTGCAGGGCTGTGGTTACAGTTAGGGTTTGTTAGGGTAAGGTTAAGTTTAGGGTTAGGGTTAAGGTTAGGATTAGGTTAAGTATTAGCATTGAGGATAGGGTTAGGGCCAGGGTTAGGTTTAGTGTAGGGCTAGGGCTAAGGTTAGTGTTAGGTTTATGCCTAGAGCTAGTGTTAGAGTCAGGTTTAGGTCAAAAGTTAATATTAGGTTTAGGGTTAGGGTTAGATCTAGTGTTAGTTTTAGGATTAGGGGTAACTTTAGGTCTTGGGCTATAGCTAGAGTTAATGTTGGGGCTAGGGTGAGAGGTAGGGTTATGTTTAGGGTTAGGTTTAGTTTTAGTGAGAGAGCTAGTTTTATTGTTACATTTAGGGCTAGGATTAGTGTTAGGTTTATTGGTATGGATACTGTTAGGGTTATTGTTAGGGTTACATGTATCTTTCTTTAATTATTTATTTAATAACCACATACTTAGAAGAAGCATTTCATTACAACAGCATTGACATATTCAATAACCATTTCCAGAGCTAAGATGCAGCTCTTTCAAAATTGGCTGTAAATTTTTAAGTTTACAGTTGAATTATTACAGTTATACAATATTGTACTCGGTATAGACCCTATAAGACATAACATTAAATGAGGA
>NW_008329323.1:588886-645246 GCF_000622305.1 Nannospalax galili | reverse complement strand
TCTATAAAGTCATCAGGTAGATTTCAATGGTAATGTTTTGCACATCTACTAATTATTAAGGAGCAAATTTTTATGCTTTGAAGAATTATTTTTTTAATAATTTTTTAAATTTTTAATGACTACATGATTAGTAGAAGAATTTCACTACAGCTTTAACATATTCAGTAACACACTCCAGAGCAAGAGTATATCTCTTTCACAAGTGGCTGCAAGTTTCTAGGTTCACAGTTGAATTAATACAGTTATACAATATTGAACTCAGTATAAGCCCTGTAAGACATAAAATTGAATGAGTTTTTAACCTTTAAAAAAGATCTCCATTTCATTTTAGAATATATTGTTCCTTGCAGGAAGACTACATGTATCTTTAGGCTTAGGTTTAGGGATACATTTAGGGTTAAGATTAGGGTGAGGTCTAGTATAGGGGATAGGGATAGGATTATGCTTAGGGTGAGGATTACGTTTAGGGATAGGGTTAGGATCAGGGATACAATGAGGATTAGGTTAGGTTTAAGGTTAGGTTTAGGGTTAGGGCTAGGGTTATGTTTAGGGTTAGGCTAAGTGGATTATTTTCAGTTAGGTTTAGGGCTTGGATTGGTGTTCGATTTAGGGCTAAGACTAGTGTTAGGGTTAGGGTGAGGGTTATAAGTAGGTTTAGAGCTAGGTTTACATGTATTGTTAGACTTAGGTTTAGGGTTAGGGTTAGGCTTAGGCTACGGTAGGGATTAGGGCTAGGTTTAGGCTTAGTGATAGGGTTATGATTAGGAGTTAGGATTAGGGTTAGGTTTAGGGTTAGGTTTGGGTCTTATGTTATGTTTAGGATTAGGATTATGGTTAGGGTTCATTGTAGGATTAGGGTTCATGTTAAATGTAGGATAAGGCTTAGGTTTAGGGTTAGATTTAGGGTTAGAACTCAGTTTAGAGCTCGGGTTACCACTAATGTTATGTTTAGGGCTAGGGTTAGGATAAGAGGATTTTGGAGATCCTAGCAGACAGACTGAGAGGGTGGGTTCAGACTTCCATAGGTATAGAGGCTCTGATCTCAGTAAACCACCAGAGAGTGCCGAGTTCTGGCTTCCCTCTGGCCTCCCCCAGGCAGAGGGCTTGAGAACCTCAGGGGACTGCCTGAAAGCCCCTGGATCCTGCCTCCAGGTGGCAGTGAGTTTCCCCTAATTCCGCCATACCCAACCCCCTACCTGGGATTTTGTGAGGCCCCCTCAGGGCCCCAGGGAGGATCTGGCTATGGTAGGCTAAAGATGAAATCCTAGCAGACAGCCAGAGAGGGTGGTTTTAACCTTCATTGGTGTAGCGGCTCTGATCTCAGAAGACTGCTGGAGGGTGCTCAGTTCTGGCCTCACTCTGACCTCCCTCTGGCATAGGGGTTGAGAATGCAGGGGACTGCTTGAGAGCACTGGGACCCTGCCTTTACATGGTGAAGGAAGCCCTAATGTACCTGACTGGAACATGAATTGGGCTTCTGTGGGTACTCTTGAACAGCTGATCTGAAGCTATCAGTTCCCTCCAAATTAAACCTGAGAGAACCTGAACCCTGTATCAACCAGCTCTAACACAACTAATAAAGAAAGGATCTAGGCACCCAGAAAATACAAACAGAAGCATACTTCAACTTAATTCTCATACCAGAATCATAAATGACAAAAGAAATTCACATAACAAAATCACAATGAAAGAATAATAAAATGGAAAGCTAAAACACTATGTCCCCACTAAACTCCACCAATCCTGTAGAAGAGTTCTACAATGAGAACCCCCTAGAGATAACCTGGGACACTGCATTTAAAAGAACAATCATAAACATGTTCAAGGAATTCAGCGAATTTAAAGAACACATGAAGAAACAAATTAAAGAACTTAAAGAAGACAGGGATAAACTTCTGAATGAATTCACAAAAAAGATAGAAACATTGAAGGAAACTCAGGCAGAAAAGAAGAAGGAAGTGCAAAACTTGAAACAACAGGGGAAAGCTTCACCACTAGAATGAATGAAATGGAAAACAGAATATCAGCATTGGAGGATAAAGTTGAAGAATTGGAGCACTGAAGCAAAGATGATGGAAAAAAAGATTTTTTAAACACAGGAATGGAATATGCAAGAGGTGTTGGACACCATGAAAAGATCAAATCTACATATCATAGGAATAGAGGAAGGAGAAGAATTTCAGGTTAATGGTGTTGACTGGATCTTAAACAGGATGGTAGAAGAGAATTTCCGAAAATTAAGGAAAGACATCCCCATACAAATACAGGAAGCACATAGAACACCGAATAGACAGGATCAGAAAAGAGACTCCCCACGACATATTATAGTAAAAACATTAAATGTACAGAACAAAGAGAGAATACTGAAAACAGAAGAAGAAAAACAAGTCACATACAAATGAAAGCCCATCAGAATTACAGCTGACTTACCAGTGCAAACTAGGAAAGACAGAAGAGCCTGGACCAAGATATTTCTAGTACTACATGACAGTAGATGCCATCCCAGAACACTTTACCCACGAAAAATGTCTATTATAGTTGTGGGGGAAAGAAAAATCTTCCATGACACAAATAGCCTGAAAGAATACATCTCCACAAAACCAGCCCATCAAAGAATACTTGAAGCAATACAGAGAGCAGAGAAAGAAACAACTATACCCTAGGGGCAACAAAAGAAAATAAACAAAGATATAATCTAGGAAACACAAAATCAGACAGAAAACACAAACAGCAATCAAAATGACAGCAGCCAATACAGATATTTCAATAATAACCTTAAATATGTAAGAAACTCATCTCACTTTCAAGGACAGGTACCTCTTTAAGTTGAAAGGATGGAAAAGAATATGCCAAGCCAGTGGTACTAAGAAAACAGCAGACAATGCAATTTAATATCTGACAAAGTAGACTTCAAAGTAAAACTAATCAGAAGAGATAAAGAGGGTCAGTTCATTCTGATCAAAGAAACAGTTAACCAAGAAGATATTACAATCCTTAACATATATGCCCCAAACTCTGGTGCACCCAAATTCATAAAAACAATACTACAGGACTTTAAGACTCAGATGAATCCAAATGCAGTAATAGTAGGGGACTTCAAAACCCGACTGTCTCCATTAGACAGGTCAACTGGACAAACAATAAACAGAGAGACATCTGAATTAAATGATACCATACATCAAATGGACCTAATAGACATCTTTCGAATATTCCACCCTAGCACCAAAGAATACACTTTCTACTCAGCAGCCCATGGGACTTTTTCCAAAATTGATCACATACTGGGCCACAAAACAAACCTCAACAAATACAAAAAGTTGAAATAATTCCATGCATTCTATTAGACCACAATTCAATAAAGCTCAAAATCAACACTGGACAAAGCCCTAGGCACCACACAAATTCATGGCAATCGAACCACACACTCCTAAACAATGAGTGAGTCAAAGGAGAAATTAAAAAAGAAATAAAAGAATTCCTGGAATTCAATGAAAAGAACAATACAACACAATACAACCACTGGGACACATTAAAAGCAGTCCTACGAAGGACTACATTTATCAATTAGAAAATGCCCAAATAAATGACCTAACAATGCAACTCGAGGCACTGGAAAGGCAAGAACAAATGAAACCCAAACACAGCAGAAGAGAAGAAATAACAAAAATCAGAGCAGAAATTAATGAAATAGAAACAAAGAAAATAATACAAAGAATCAAGGAATCTAAGAGCTGGTTCTTTGAAATGCTAAACAAGATAGACAGACCCTTAGTCCAGGTAACCAAAAAATGGAAAGAGCAAATCCAAATCAACAAAATCAGAGATGAAAGGGGAAACATCATAACAGACACCCAAAAGATCCAGACCATTATAAGGGAATATTTTAAAAACCTATACGCTACTAAATCTGAAAATCTAAAAGAAATGGGTAGATATCTGAAATCATGGAAACAATCAAAGTTAAACCAAAAACAGAGCAACAGCTTAAACAGCTGCACCATCACTCTAATACCCAAAATGGGTAAAGACACAACCAAAAAAGAAAATTATAGACCCATATCCTTATAGATCATAGATGCAAAAATTCTCAACAAAATACTTGCAAACCACATACAAACACAGATCAAAAAGATCATTCACCAAATCAAGTAGGCTTTATCCCAGAGATGCAGGGGTGGTTCAATATATGCAAGTCAATAAACGTTGTTAATCATATAAATGGACTCAAGGACAAAAACCACATTGTCATCTCAGTAGATGCAGAAAAGGCCATAGATGCAAAAATTCTCAACAAAATACTTGCAAACCACATACAAACACAGATCAAAAAGATCATTCACCAAATCAAGTAGGCTTTATCCCAGAGATGCAGGGGTGGTTCAATATATGCAAGTCAATAAACGTTGTTAATCATATAAATGGACTCAAGGACAAAAACCACATTGTCATCTCAGTAGATGCAGAAAAGGCTTTTGACAAAATTCAGCATGCATTTATGTTGAAAGTCCTAGAGGGAATTGCAGATAGATGGGTGACACAAATCTGTGAAGGGCAGATAGATGAGGACACAAACACCAAAAAGATGCAAACTTTGAGCCTATGAAAGGAAGTGTTGTGTTAAGTGGCTGTCAACCCCATCTGTAGATGAAATCTTTCCCAGTCAATGATTCCAATCATTGATATGTTATTGGATCATGAAAGTTCTGACCCAATCAATGCATTAATTGACTTACAGATCCATAATGCGATGGAGTGTTTGAGTAATGGTGCAAATTTCTGGAGATGAGATCTAATTGGAGTAAATATTGCAATGGGACCATGTTCTTGTGGGTATTTCTTGATCAAGCCATGTTTTCCTGCCCCTCTTTGATTCGTGGATGCCAGGAATATGAAAAACTCTGCTCTGCCATGCCTTTCCAGCATGATGTTTTGCCTCACTAGATGCCCAGAGGTAGTGGAACCTGTCCACCATTGACTGAAACTAATAAAACCATTATTGCCAAAATAAATATATTCTCCTATAAACAGTTTTTTCTCGGGTATATGTTCACAGCAACTCAATGTGTAACATGTTGAGTCAGTGTCGTTCTCTGTGTAGTTTCCTGGCCTACTGCTTTCCTCTACATGTGATCTCCAGCTTCTCAGATCAGCTAGACAAGAACAGTATGTGAGGCTTAAGAGAATGGAAAACAAGTTCACATGAAGATGGGATTTGGGAGGTCTGTCCTTTCTCAGGTAGTGACTCTTATTGCCATGGACATGATACACTGTTGGTTTTAGCACGCACAAAGTTTCTGAGGTTAATTTGTAACTTGTATACATGAACAAAATTTGTGACAGTCAAGCTTAAAAAAGATTCATTTAAGACTTTTCCTAAAATAAGGTTTTATGAATTTGGCACTCCCTCTCCCCAGTCCTACGTATCATACCCAGGACCTTGGTCATGCTACACAAGGATTTTACAACTAGCTACATCCCAGCACAGAATGTGAGACTTTCTTTAGGTCAGAACCCTAAGCTTAAGGTAAGAGATTCTCTGTGATGAATCTTAAAAAGCTGAAAAAGATATAGTTTCTATCCTTGAAGGAAGGGTACAGCACAGCATAGTGAGCTTTCAGAGGTCCGTCCTTAGGTATCCCTTAGTATGCCCAGGAAGTGATCAGCTCTGGGACAGCATTTCAGTAGTCAGTTTATCACGTAAGTTTGGGAATATGCTTGGTTATTTATTTATTTATTTATTTATTTATTTATTTATTTATTATTTTGGTCTTGAAACAGGATCTCCCTGCAGCTTCAGCTGGCCTAGAACTCAATATGTATGTAGACCAGGCTGGCCTTGAACTCACAGAGATCTACTGCCTCTGCCTCCCAAGTGCTGGGATTAGAGTTGTGTGCACCACACCAGGCTTTGGTCTTTTTTAAAAAATTATTTTTATTTTATGGGTATGAGAGTTTTGCCTGCATGTACGAAAGTGACTCTGTGTCATGCAGTACTTGTAGAAGCTAAAAGACAATACTGTATTCTATGGAACTGGACTTACAGATGATTGTTTGCCGCCATGTGGATACTGGGAACCAAACACAGGTCCTCTGCAAGAACAGACGACTAGTGCTCTTAACTGCTGAGCCCATGTTTGGCCTTCTTAATTTAGTTTTTCCTTGTGTCTTTGAATCAAACAGAATGTTGTATGATATAGTTCAAAGATTTGCTTATTTTAACCTCTTGATTACTCTGTAGACTACTGGGTTCACAAACTTCAGTTTCTCTACACGTTCAATAATTCTATTACTTTGTTCATAGGTTTTTATTTTCTTTGTTGAAACTGCGTAGATTGAGAAGTATGAGAAAGCCTAGCATTTTATCCAACTACACCATTCCAAATTCCTGAAGTTGAGAATCCGGTAGTCCTTCCTGTTTCAACATGACTGGCATGGTCTAAATATGCCTACTACTCAGAGGTCACAGGTAGTCTCCACAGTCTACCAGCTGTGCAACTGAGTGAACTCATTCTTGATCCTATTTCCAGGAAGAAGGAGAAGGGGGCTCTACTGAATCAGTGAGCAGCAAACATCTACTCTGGACAGTTGAGAGCAAGTGTTCCTTAAATACAGTTATTCTTCAGCCTGGAACATTTTGTGTTGGGGAGGGAGACTGGGATGTGAAAGGTTGTGGCTGAAATCTGGAATTTAGTTCCCTTCAACCAGGAAAGCAATCCATTATACTGTCACTCATGGTGGGCCTTCTCTCACTAGCCAATCAGGGGGAAAGTGCCATGGGTATTCAAGATGCCCAATGAGAAAAGTCTGCTGGAGCTGAGATGAGGATGGGGGTAGGAATTAGGATAATCTGTGCTCTGGAATCTTCTTCTTTTGCTGCTATCATACATTGGAGCTCATGTTATCTGGTGAGGAAAATTCCATGGTGTCTGTGTCTTGGTGGCTTCCAATGCCCTCCGAAACTATGACGAAGAATCCCATGGATTGTCAGATGGCAGAAATTGTATTAGGGAGCACAGCTCCACAGTGTCACCTTAAGTAGCCTGGGGAGTTTTAGAGTTTTAGGAATTTTAACCCATGACAAAACAGCATTATCTGCTTTAAAACTGAAAATAATTTCAAGACCTAGCCAGTTTATGAAGCAGAATTGGAGATTTTATTAAAGATAAGCTTAAGCCTGGGGGGTTAAAAGAAAGAGACTCAAAAGAAAGATGGGCCCAAGCGGGAGTAAATGCTTCCCAACAGAGAAACTAAGATGACCTCAAGGATGGGTATGGGCTCCTCAAGAGAGAATAAATGTTTCAGCATTACTCATATATATCATTTTGGTGATTCACAATTTATATCTCAAAATGTTACTTACAAATTGTTAGGAGTATCTAGGGGTAGGCAGTTAGAGCAGAGGTCAGGAGGAGGGAAGGAAAAACATTTCCACTTAACTCCAGGTATGTGCCAAAACACGGCTACATGCCAAAAAATAAGGCTACCAACCTAACAAGGCCACCAGTCAGACAAGTATGAATGAAAGTTCCCAGGAAAAACCCACCATCTTCACATTGAACTTTCTTTTTCAAGGCTAATTAACTGATTAGAGCTCTGAAGATTATGGAGAATCTGGAATGTTTCAGGTTCAGAGCCTAATTGCCATTTATCTCATGGTATCTTTATTGCCTAAACAGCCATTTCCTTCCCATCTCTGTTTCTGACCTAACATCACTTTTGAAAGGTATTTATTAACACACCACCAGATCCCACCAACCAAAAAGCTAAGAATGTCATCAGATAGCATCTAGGCCTATAGGAGAACTCCCTCCACTTTGCTGTGACCCGCTTACTGAATGTATCCACCAATGTATTTGAAAAGTGTCTTGATTTATAACTTTTTTTTTGTTCTGTTACTGTAACATCCTCATGAAACTGTTTCAATGTGGGAACATGGAACTTGGGGTAACCTGAATCTGTGACTGTAACCTGTAAGATGAAATAAACACTTTTCTCCTAAAGTTGGGTTTGGTCAATATTTTATCACAGCATCAGAAAGCAAACCACATTTAACATTCATGTAAAGATTTTAAAAGTCTGTGTGTTTTGTAAGAAATGTTTCATTTGTGTGCAATATGGACAGATGGTCCTATGTTGTATAAGAAGCAGGTTGATGACTAGACTCAGCGGATGGACTAGTACTGGGGAATGACTAGGGTCACTGATAACACAGTGGACAGTAAAAGGAATGACAGTATATGGGCCCCAGTGGGGGGTGGGGGGGGGCTATGGGAGGGTGCCATTTTGGGATGCAGTTATGCAGGATGTTTGGGATGTTCTGTATGAAATGCACACTCAAAAATCAATAAATAAAAAATTAGTAATAGAAAGAAAGAAGAAAGAAAGAAAGAAAGAAAGAAAGAAAGAAAGAAAGAAAGAAAGAAAGAAAGAAACAAGAGCAGGTTGAGCACAGACCAGGAGAGCAAGCTAGTAAGCAGCATTCCTCCATGGTCTGTCCTTCAGGTTCCTGCCTTGGCTCCCCTTGATGATGAACTGGGTTGTAAGCCAAATAAACCCTTTCTTCCTGGAGTTGGTTTTGGTCTATCACAGCAATAGAAGTAACTAAGACAAGTTGCTTACTGAGTTGGATAGTTTTTGTCAACATTACACAAACCTAGACATGCATGGGAAGAGGGAATCTCAGTTAAAGAATTGCCTTAAACAGATTGACTTGCTTGTGTGTCTGGATGGCATTTTCTTGACTGTTGATTTATATAGGAGGGCCCAACCCACTCTGGACAGTGCCATTCCATGGCAGTGGGCCCAACCTGTATAACGAAGTTAAGCAAGTGAGTAAGCACTGTTCCTTCATGGTCACTTCTTCACTTCCTGCCTTCAGGTTCCTGCATTGAGCTCTTGCCCTGGCTTCCCTCAATAAAGACTATAATCTGTAAGATGAAACAAACACTTTTCTCCTAAAGTTGGGTTTGGTCAATATTTTATCCTAACAACAGAAAGCAAACTACAACATTTAACATTGATGTAAAAATGGTAAAAAAGAAAAGGAATAAGCATTGCTTGGCATCACCAGGAAAAGAAGTCTTACAACAGATGGAAATTTCATTTGTTAAAGCTATTGTGCCTCATAATTATTTTTTTAAGTAGAATGTAAAAGGTGTTAAAATGATATGGGAATGAAGACATTTTCTAAAATAGAAAAAAATGAGAAAGCCTAAGCAAGTGATGAAGGTCTGTTTAGGTTTGTTATGATATATAAAGGATGAGACAAAAATAATATACACATAATCTTAAATTTTCTATGGTCATAGTTTAGTCAACTAGTTTGAGGAAGAAAATATAAATCTAGTCAATGTTTACTGAGAATATTTGGTTTTTTACCTAAGCCTTATCTACTTAGCACATGATAATTAAAAGTACCAGACTGGTGGAACTAACCTTATTGGATGTTTAACAACCATACTTTAAGGCCTATACTAATGTGGTCAGAGGGACTTAAAGGACAGTTTTTGCCCCTTGCCCTCCAAGGTCGAGCAAGATCCAGGAAACTATGGAACATCTCTCAAAATGTCCTATAACTGTGGTGAGTCATGTGTCCTCTTGTTCAGGGAAGCCATGGAGACCCCACCAGATGGACTTGAACCAGTGTCTAGTCTAGAAAGAGGAGGTCAACTCAGAGGAAACATCTCATTCATGCTTCCAAGTCAAGCCAGACATGTTCAAGCAGGACCTTTGACTTATATTCACATAGATGAAACCGGTAAAAGAAAGGAGCCAGGAGCTCCTCCCAAGTCCATGTGACCCCTGGGGAACAAATTCTTTAATGACATTAAGTGTAAAAATAAATTGATTTATTTGGGCCAACTGTATGGTCTTAAACCCCTATAGGAAAGTATAGCCAAAGAGTAAAGTCATCAGTCTATTTCTTTAAGAGTTCAAGGGATTACACTTCCCAGACATTAAGCTTAAGTCTATATAAAAAGCTATTTAGACAATTATTTCTCATTGATTTTGTTCCTAACCAGAAAGTCCTGCTCAAATGTAAGGCTTCAAATCTTGGTTTCCAATACTGTAGTGCCCACCTGTAGCTAAGGGAGACAACCAGCTATTGTTCTAAAATGATGGATAAATGTGTTTTCTCCCCCTATCTAGAAGCCTTTGAGAGGGAACTGACACTGATTCTAACCACCCCAACAGCTATCAAAATACTTGAAAGCAAATACTAAATCCATCACTCTAAAGTCCAGCCTTAGAAGACAAAAGACAAATGAAGAGGAACCCAATAGACATATGCTTTTGGAAGACCTTGTCAAGAAATTCCAGTGGACTCTCATGAACATTTGAAAATTGCCCTGTTCTGACTCTTCTAGTTCCCTGTCTAGAATTTATTATACTAATTACTGTTGCCTTTACTTCTCCTTCACATCTCCTATTCACAATTCAAAGACTTTCTTTTCCTCCTTGAGATAAGAGTTATGAAATTTGGGAGTCTTTTAGATAGACCCACTGAAGGGGTACTCGAATTGCCTTACCCTGCATCCCTGTTCAGCATGGAAAAAGCCAGAGTGGTCTGTGTCCTGATTCCCTATTGGCAATTTGGGTAACCTCTTCAGAGGATGGTGTGATAAGAATAAGAGGTAGGAATTCGCTAGGCAGTTAGGGTAAAAAGTCCCCCCCCAAAAAAGTAGCCCATTTCTTGGCTAAAACTCACAATGTCCTTGGGCTTTTTAGCAACCTACACCATTCCAAAGACCAAAAATGTTGAAAATATTTGGGAGATTTTAGCTAATCCCTAAAAGATTTTAGGGTTACCTCTTCAGAAGGGGAAATGTTAGAGTAGCCAAAAGCCCCATAAAAAAATTAAAGAAGAAAGAGTACATGAAGTTATCAGAAAAAAAGTGATGAGGAGATATGGGAGGAGTTGGAGGGGAGGGAGTGGGCATGGATTTGATCAAAACACCCTATTTGCATGTATGAAATCCTCAATAAATTATTTATTTAAAAAGAAAGATGGTAAAAAGTGTATTTTTAAAGAAATGTTTCATTTGTATGTAATATTGTATGTAGTACCAGTCTTGTGCACATGGTCATCTGCACAGTAGTAACTACTGCTGTCCATTATTATCAGAAAGTTCAATTCGCATATTGCTCCCCTATGTGAGCTCAAGCTTTAAAAGCAAAAGCCACTTCTTGTAGTTTTTCTTTTCTGTTGTGATTAAATATATGTATCATAAATCAGACCCTGGTAGGGCTGTTATATTTCTTTCACTAGCAGAAATACATAAGCTTATTTACTCTAGATTGCTTATAGTTTGTGTAGTATAAACATAGTTTGTGGCATCTTTTCAAACATTGGGTTGCTGCCAGGTGTGGTGGTGCATGCTTTTAATCCCAACAGTCAGAGAGGCAGAGGCAGGCAGATCTCTGTGTGTTCGAGGCCCTCCTAGTCTACCTAGTGAGTTCTAGGCCATCTGGGGAGACCCTGTCTCAAAAGACCAAAAGAAAAACAAAGGTGTATCTACATAGGGCCCTTTGATTTATTCCATTGATTTACAAATCTATGCACTACCATGCTGCTGTCACTGGCTCTCTGGGACAACTCAAAATCAGCTATGCTCAGGGTTATTTTGGTTATCCATAGTCTTTTGTGGTCCCTATACATTTTAGAATTATCTTTGTATGAAGAGTGTCATTGATGCAGACAGACTGCATGTTCTCTGTAGATTACTTTTAGAATCACAGCCAACTTCACATTAATTCTGAGAACCCATAAGCACGATAGGTTTTTTCATGGTGTGGCATTGTCTTTTTTTCTTCAGTGCTCTACATTTTTTGTTGTTATCTTTCATGTTCTTGGTTTTGTTTATACCATGGTTTCTGTTACTTTCTTTTATTCTTATGGCTATTTTGAATGTGTTTGTTTTCCTGATTTCATTTGCAATTTGTTTGCCGTAATTACATAGGAAAGCCTCTTATTTTTGCGTGTTGATTTTTGTATTCTGCCAGTGGGCTGAAAGGTTTTTCTTAATATTTTCTTATTTTTATTTTATGTGTATGAGTGTATTGCCTGCGTGAAGATAAGTGCACCTGTGCCGTGCAATGCCCACAGAGGGCAGAAGATGCTGTTGGATCCCCTGGAACTGGAGTTACAGACAGTTGTTAGCTGCCATGTGAGTGCTAGGATTCGAACCCAGGTCTTCTGAAAGAATAGCCAGTGTTCCTAACCACTGATCCATCTCTCCAGCCCAGGGCTGAAAGTTTTTATCATGTATAAGTGTATTCAGGATCTCTGTTATCTGATCACATTGTTCCAAATAAGCGTATTGTATTAGCTACTTTTCTGTTGCTGTGATAAAACACTGTGACCAAGGGAAATTATAAAAATGAAGAGTTTATTTTCATTTACAGTTCCAGAGGAATTAGAGTCCATCATGGTGGGGAGGCATGGTGACAGGAGCTGGTTGGAGCAGGAGCAGAAAGCAGAGGCTCACATCTTCAAGCAGTTACAGGAAGCAGAGAGTGACTAGAAATCTAACAGGGCTTAAAAACTCTCTATACCCACGTCAACAAGGCCAAACCTTCTAAGACCTCCCAAAACAGTGCCACCAACTGGGAACAAAACGTCCAGATACTTTGGGGGCATTTCATTCAAACCACCACAAGTATTTTGACATATTTTCCTGTTTGTATCCTGTACTTCACTTTTTTCCTTCTGTTGTATCAATGCTCCAACCAGGATAACACGTGTTATACTGTGATACTGAATTAACAGTGGAGAAATTGGGAACCCCTATCTTGTTCCTGATTTTAGTGGAAATTCTTGAGCTTTTCTACATTTAGTATAATGTTCACAAAAGGTTTGTTCTATATTGCCTTTATTATGTTGAAGTATGTTCCAGTTCTATTTTTATTAATGTGTATATGTCTGTGTGACTGTGTGCCACAAGCGTGTGGGTGCCTGCATAGGTCAGAAGGTGTTGGATCTCCTGGAGCTGGAATCATATGGGTTGTGAGCTGCCTGACATGGATACTGGGACCTAGCCTCAGATTTTCCGGAAGATCAAGAAGTGCTCTGAACTACTGAGCCATCCTTTGAACCTGAATTTCTAATTGTCCAGGCTTTGATCATGAAGAGATGTAGGAGCCAGGGATCTTAAAAGGCTTCAAATAATAAAGAGGAAATTAGCCTCAGGGATTAATGTTCATGCCTAGATATCCCAGAAGAAAGGTGCCCAATTTATAGAGACAGTGAATTCTTCCACTCATCATCCCATGAATATGGCACTGACAGGAGAGAAGAAATGAAAATACCAGCATGGGGTTTCAGCCATGCTAATCATTCTAGATGGTGAAAAGAGACACCTGCAAATCAATGGTCATTCTCTCCGATTCCTTTCAGGTTTGACTTGGCAAGTACTAAGAATTGCTGGAGGAACTCCCAAAATGATTTTATCTAGGGATACAGGGATGGGTTCATTTCCTCTGCCTAGTAAAGAATTCAGAGACAGAAAAGAAGGTTTGTGAGGGGCTGGAGAGATGCTCAATGGTTAAGTGTGGGCACACGGGGATCTTGGAGTGCCAGCTGCTGGCATGGCGCCAGTCCCTCGCGCACCGCTGGGGTGGGCGGGTTTCGTGCACCGCGTTGCTGAGGCTCTCTGCGGCTACCGGACGCTGGCGCCTCTGGGGGTCGCTGTCAGCTGCCGGGCGAGTTCCGTTCCAAGCTACCACGTACTCCCTCTGTGTACGCGATCCGTCGGCCACGGGATCATGAGGGGAGGTGCAGGAACGGCGAAAGCAAGATCTTCACGAGTGAATGTTCATGAAGGGACAGCCCCCTCCAGGGAGATTGTATCACAGGCTGGTTCCAGACGCAGGATTCAGTGATACAGCTTCAGACAGACTCAGTGGTACAACTCCGTGATACAGCTCCTTTATTCAGTGATTCTGCTCAGCTCCAGATCTTAGTGATTCAGCTCCGCTCCAGGTCTTAGTGATTCAGCTCCGTAGGATGCCCTATTTACAGGCGGTGGGCTTCTATCAGGCTGTCAGACAGTGCCTGATTATCACACAGGAAAAACCTGGCAGTTTCTTTGCCAGAGCTCATGTATCTGTGACGGGCACTTCAAAAGGTGAGTCAGGAAGGAGAGCAGAAGGCGCCCCGCTGAGAAGAGGAGTCTCTCCATTTGCGTCAAGCCGGCTTGCGGCTATCCGGACATGGAGAGACTACAACACAAAACAGCAGGGGTCCCCAACAGTTAAGAGTACTGGCTGTTTTTGCAGAACGCTGGGGTTTGAATCCCAGCAACCACATGATGGCTAGCAACCATCTGCAACTCCAGTTTCAGGGGATCCAATGCCCTCTTCTGTCCTCCACAAGCACTTGCATGACATGGGTGCACTTACAAACATGCAGGCATTACACTCAAATACATACAATAAAAATAAATAATAAATAAATAAAATGAAAACGGGTTGTGAAGCCAAACTTATTAAAAGTCATAGCAATCAGGAAAGCAGACTCCTTGTTAATCAGAAGTTGACCCAGAAACCAGGAGACTATTTTTCTTTCTGGGGGCCTTGAGTTTCTATTTTAAGTGAGGGATCTTATCATAGTGGGGTGAGCTTTTCCTGTGCCTCTTTTTTATTGGTTTTTACTATATCAAAGACAGATGGGCTGATTGATGTGCCTGCATTGGACTGTTTGTATCTAAGACAAGGTAACCAGTTGCTTCTGTATGGGACCAGCCAAGATACTGAACATGTCTGGGGCAAAGCTACAAAAAAGCTATTGTTATGTATTGTTACATGGGTTTGTATTTGCATCTACATGGGAAGCTAAATTAGAAAATTTCATTGAGTCCTGAGTTTCAGAGGAGCCTAAACATGTTATGATGATGACTCGATATAAAATAACAAAAACTACAATTGAATGTCTTGCAAACCAGAGACAACTGGAATTCTAACAGTTGACATGTCCAGGAAGCATAGCTGCTCAGGTGGCCCAAGCATGCCACTGTAGATAGCCAGTAAAACTGTTATGATTCACCTGTAATTGGATCCTGTGGGCCTCAGTGTCCACACCTCCCTAGACATATGGGCTGTACTGTCACACAATCAAGTGACAATGAGAGATGACTCCTGAGCTGCTGAGAATACACCATGACTGATGAACCAAGAATTGCAGAAGAATTATAACCACAAAAACACAGAAAACTGCTGCTGAATTTGCATCAGAATCTTCTAATAGTTCGGGTCAAATTCTATTCTTGGAAGAAAAATAAGATTATATAGAGATTTTATGAGACTGACACATTACCTACTGTGTTAATGAGGCACCTATATGTAGAAATTGTAAAGAAAAAATGTCACCTGAACATATTCATTGGATATTAATATGAAATTTTGTTTGCCATTAAATTATGACATGAAAAAAATTTATCAAGGGGCTGGAGAGATAGCTCAGCGGTTAAGAGCACTGATTGTTCTTGCAGAGGACCTGGGTTTGATTCCCAGCACCCACATGGTGGCTACGAATCATCCTTAACTCCAGTTCCAGGGGAATCCAAAGCCCTTTTCTGACCTCTGTGGCAATGCACAACACGGGTGCACTCACATACATGCAGGCAATACACTCATACACATAAAATAAAAATAATAATTTTTTTAAAGTTATCAAAAGAAAAAAATGAAAAGAAGTATCATTCTTACACTATTTTATATATTCCAAGCACCTTGTGGTAGTTTGAATAAGAAATGTCACTCATAGGCACACGTTTGAACACTTGGTCCCCATTTGATGGTGTTTGGAAAAGTCATAAAATCTTTAGGAGGTATAGCTTTGCTTGAAAAAGTATGTCATGGGGGCTGGCTTTGAGAGTCCATAGCCTCTTCCCACATCCAGTTTGCTATAGATATTTTGTTTTGACACTTTAGACTTATAGAAAATTTATATGAATGGTACAAATTCTTGCATGGTATTTCTCAAATGTGAATATTTGCTTTATCTCTCTACCCCTTCTCTTCCTCTCTTTCAAGATGAATTCAGGAATCTGCAAAATTTTCACCTGTGCATTTTTCAATTACAAACCTGATGGCTGATTAATCATATTTTCTAAAGACAAATTGTCTTATGTGGCTATAGTATATTAATTAAAATTTAAAATAATCATTGTATAAAAACACATTTGATAAATCCTCATACTTTTTTAAATAATGAGTTCATTAGTAATCTCTTACGGTGATGACTTCTGAGTATACTGCCCATTTGTAGTACAAGCCAAGTCTGCCTCAGAAAACTATTTTTGTGACTCAATAGTGTGAAAATACAAAATATTTTGAGGCAAAAAGGAGGAATTTGGGGCCATTTCAAGTAAATTCATGTAATGACTATAAAATACGGTGCATAGTCATGTCAGGAAATGAGTCTAGGCTGGAGGTCTCCTTGCTCAAATTACTAGTATAAATTACCAGGAGTCAAGTGGCTTTCAAAGACAGATATTCTCTCACACACACACTTCAAATAAATGAATGCAATAATAGGTAAGTCTCTTAGAATCTTGAAATGCTATTAAGTGTTTAAGTAGGTGGCAAGTAATAAAAGATAGAAGTGTCCTCATGTCCCTAAATTTCTTCCTGGACATTTTACATGTAATAATCAGGCAACAGCAAGATTAAGCATCCTTAAATTCACTTGCTCAACCCAAGTCCTCAGGAGGCACTTGACTCAACATTGAGTTTTGTCTGGCCCAGGAATAACAGATGTCCCAATAAAGAAAACCACCAAATGAGAACAAAAGCTGTTGTAGGAGTGGAGAGGTAACAGCAAAAGTGGAGGGTTCCCAAAGAGCAATCCTCGAAATGGAGCTCTGGTCTAAGTCACCGTACCATTATGTCTGGGAATTTGTGGTTAAAGGAGGTAGATTGTCCTTTGGGGGAAGAGATCTATGGGCTTGGAGAGATGGCTCAGCAGTTAAGAGCACTGACCCTTCTTGCAGAGGACCAGGGTTTGATTCCCAGCACCCATATAGCAGCTAATAACTGTGCATAACCCCAGTTTCAGGGGATCCAATGCCCTCTTCTGGCCTCTTCAGGCATTGCACACGTGGTGCACTTACATACATGCAGGTAAAACACACATACACATAAAATAAGTTTAAAAAATAGAGGCTGGGGGTCAGAGAAATGGCTCAGCTGTTAAGAACACTGGCTGTTCTTGCAGAAGACCAGGGTTTGAATCCCAGCACCCACATGGCAGCTAACAACTGTCCGTAACTCCAGTTCTAGGGGATCTGAAAGCCTCTACTGTCCTCCGTGGGCACTGCACGACACGGGTGCACTTACCTACATGCAGGCAATACACACATACACATAAAATAAAAATAATAAATAAAATATTTTTTTAAAATAGAGGCTAGCCAGGCATGGTAGCACTCACCTTTAATCCCAGCACTCGGGAGGTAGAGGCAGGAGGATCTCCATGAGTTCAAGGCCAGCCTGGCCTCCCTAGCGAATCCAGGCCAGGTGGGGCTACATGGAGACCCTGTCTCAAAAAGACCAAAAAAAAAAAAAAGGCTGGAGACATGGCTCAGCGGTTAAGACCACTGACTGCTCTTGCAGAGGAAATGGGTTTGAGTCCCAGTGCCCACATGGCACCTAACAACTGTCTGTAACTCCAGTTCCAGGGGATCCAATGCCCTCTTCAGTCCTCTGCAGACATTGCACGACATGGATGCACCTACCTACATGTGCTCATATACATTTTTAAAAAATTCTTTTAATAGATTTCTTAGAATTCCATGGAAAGACATCAGGGTGGTGGCTCCAATGAGAGTTCAGGACCATAAGGCACAGTGAGAGATCATTCTTATACATTTCAGAGACAGGGAGTTACCACACTGTATAATCATGAGTAGCCCATAGTACATGCTTGCATTCAGGTTGTTTCTGAGTCCCTAGAGGCAGGGGAAATGGAAAGTTTCTGCCCATCAGTTAATGTGTGGTCATTATATGGGGCACCTGTATCCCCTGATAGTTTCCAATTGCCAGCAGCCTGGAATTGCTGAACTCCATCTGAGGAAATGAGAATTACAGACTCAAGCAGACTTTCAGTGGCATACCTGTCATTCCTTACAGCAGTGGGGATTACAGAGGCAGCTAAGAGTATTTAGAGAGAGTAGAATGAAAATCATACATTATGGGGGACAGGAGAGACTGCTCAGAGGTGAAGGACATTTACTGCTCTTCCAGATTATCCAGATTTGGTCCCCAGCCCCAACATGGAAGCTAACACCCATCTTTAACTCCAGTGCCAGAGCATCCAATGACCTCTTCTAACCTCCATGGACTCCAGGCACTCACATAGTGCACTTACACACATGCAGGCAAATCACTCACACACATTTTAAAAAGAGAGAGAGGAAAAAAAGCATACAGTGCACAGCAAGCATTAACTGCAAAGAAGTTCATAAAAAGAGTAATGGAATATCAACTAGCAGATAATGAACAAAGTTCGATAAAAGAGAACGTTTTTTCAGAGTCACAGAAATGAAACTGAAGGATTTCTTTACTTGATGAAAGACCAAAAACTGATGTCTTGAACATCATTTGGTATCTTAGTCTGCTTTCTACTGCTGTGATAAAAACAATGACCAAAACAAACTTGGGGAGGAAATGGTTTATTTCCCCTTCAGGTTATGGAGGGAAGCCAAAGCAGGAGTACAGGGGCAGAACTGAAGTGCAGACCATGGAGGCGTGCTGCTTGCTGGCTTGCTCCCCTGGGCTGTGGTCAGCCTGCTTTCCTGTACAACACAGGACCTCCTGCCCAGGGGTGGCAGTACCCATAGAATGCTGGGCCCTCCCACATCACTCAGCAATCAAGAAAATGCCCCACAGACATGGCCAAAGTCTAATCCAATGGAAGAAAGTCCTCAATTGAGGTTCTCTCTACCCAAGTGTGTCAAGTTGACAACTGAAGCTATCCATCACACATAGTAAATCATTTCATTCATTATGTAAATCAGGGACGTAATAGTGGTGAAAATGAAGGTAGTCATTCTAGAACCAGAAGTTTGAATTAATCTATCAATTCTTCCACAATACTGATTCTGTCTTGGGCATCTTTCTTTCTCTGCACCTTACAGAATATATTCAGTGACTACTTGAGAACAGAATGAACACAGCCAATCCAGTACAAGACAAAACTGGTGCTGAGGACTGATCATCCCGACAACCACCTTTCATCTAAACATGATTCTTTTAAATCAATTTAGCTTACGGAAAATGATAGCCATACATATTTATTGTTCAAATTCATTAGGAGAGGGTGTGCTAAGAAAAATTACGCTGGAAGCAGACACATGGTCCCATCATCGGAGAGGCAGATTTTTACAAGAAAAAGAGCATATAAGGGAAATCTATGCTTCTAAAACACAAAAGAACAATGATTCCATCTACTGTTTTCCAATCATTAATAAAGTGCCAGTGTTCTCCTTTTAGTGTTCACCTTACGCTGATTCTCAGGAATTAATGTTATTTTCTGTGGTACTCAAAATATTTCTACATGTAACTTTTTCATTTCTTGGTTCATTTTTTTTTAAATATAGTAGGTATTTCAAAAGGCCTACTTCATGACAAGAGGAGAAAGAACAACTTAAACTACCGTATAAAATTAGTAATTTGGGATGCTGGAGAGATGGTTCAGAAGTTAAGAGCACTGGATGCTCTTGCAGAGGACAAGGATTCTGTTCCCAGCACCCACATGGCAACTAAAAACTGTCTTTAACTCCAGTTCCAGGGAATCCAATAGCCTCTTCTGACCTCTGTGGACACTGCATGACCCAGGTGCACTTACATACATGCAGGCAATACACACATACACATAAAATAAAAACAATGTAGTTTTTTTTTTGAGACAGAGCCTTCCTGTAGCCCCAGCTGGCCTGGAACTCACTATGTAGACCAGGCTGGCCTTGAACTCACAGAGATCCACCTGCCTCTGCCTCCCCAGTGCTGATGAGCCGTCTCTCCAGCCCTGATTTTTTAAAAAATAATTAAACAATAAACTTTTATTTATGTGTATGAGTGTTTGGCCTGCATGTCTGCAAGTGCACCATGTGCATGTAATGTCTACAGAGCCCAGAAGAGGGTATTGGATGCCCTGGAAGAGCAACCAGTACTCTTAAATGCTAAGCAATCTTTCTAGCCCCAGTTGTTTTGTTGTTGTTGAGTCATGGTCTCACTGTATCCCTAGCCAGTCTGTAATTTGCAATGTAGAACAGGCTGGCCTTTACCTGCCTCTGCCTCCTGAATACTGGGATTAAAGATGTCCATCACAATGCCAAGTAATGTCATATTAAAAATATAGAACTTTATTGTCCTCCTCCCCTTCCTCTAGCTCTTACTGTCCTTCCATCCCTCTTCTACAATAACCCCTGACATTGGGTGAGACTGATGTTCCATAGGGCTTGAATACTCAGTAGTACTTATTCTCAACATTTTGTTGGATTGAGTCTCTTTGAATGTTACCCACTGCCAAATGAGGCTTCTCTGACTAAGGTTGGGAGCTGTACTAGTCTATACCTATAAGTACTCATTAGGCAGTTTAGCAAAACATTAGCAGTATATTCCTGCATATGGTCTGTGACCTCCCTATCCATCAGCGTGTGACCAGATTTACAGAAACAGTCATGCATATTCTATCATGGAACAATTCCAGATGGATCAGGACGTGTGGGAGACAGGCTTGAGCCTAGGGTGATATTGCAACTGTCAGGGTCACATGGTTTCCAGGAATCCAGGCTCTGTAATCTGAAACCCAGTATGCTAATGAGGCATCCTACCCTCTATTCTGTGGTAGGACGTTATATGCTAATATGCTAATAGGATGATGCTAATAAGGTATCCTACTTGCTGTACTGTGATAGGATGCTAAACCTGTTATGCTAATGAGGTATTCTACTTACTGTGCTGTGATTGGACCACTATCCCTATATAAACTTGTGCCTTCCTGCAATAAAGCAGACCTGTGTCACTGAACCTGATCTCCTGTGTCTGAATGCAGCTCCGCTGACAGTCTCCTCACTAGCCCTGGGGTCCGGGACCGGGCAGAAGCAGCGACAGCAGGAGGCAGCACAGGGCAAGCAAAAGAGCTGCCTCAGCACCAGGTGAGCAGAAGAACGGCCTCAGCCCAGGGCGAGCAGAGGAGCAACCTTGATACCTGTGAGAACAAAGGAGCGGCACCCACGACAATGGAGGAGTGGCCACCACTGGTGGTGACCACAAGGAAGCACTTGGTTACCCACGATCATACCACTATTACAGTAGTGACCATATCTTGCCTGGTGGGTTGGAAGTGCAGCACTCAGGGTCCCCTATCAGGTTAGATCACTGATGACTTTTGTACCCCCCAAAACTTATGTAGCACCTTCAAGCCTTATGCACAGCAGACTACAAGGAGGTATCCAAATACAAACCCTAGAGTCAAAGTATGAGCTGTCCCCAGCAGCAGGTTCTTACTGATTGATTTGTTCTTGGTCTTTTTAAGATAGTGTCTCCCTGTAGCACCAGCTGTCTTGGAGCTAGGTATGTAGACCAGGCTGAACTTGGAACTCACAGAGATCTACCTGCCTCTGTTGCCTGGGTGCTGGGATTAAAGGTGTGTGCCACCATACTTAGCTCCAAGAAATTTATTTCAAAGAATTTGTGCTGGGGTTGGAGAGATGGCTCAGCAGTTAACAACACTAGCTGCTCTTGCAGAGTACCTGGGTTGATTCCCAGCATCCATATGGTAGCTAACAACTGTCCATAACTCTAATTCCAGGGCATCCAACACCCTCTTCTGACTGCCTTGGGCACTGCATGACATGGGTACACTTACACACATGCAGGCAATACACTCATACACATAAAATGAAAATAATAAAATATTCTTTAAAAAAAAGAATTTGTGCTATCACAAATAAGTTGGGTATTCATTTAGCTACACTAAAAGGAAACACATTTTCTTCCTGACTAAATCATATTCCCAACTTAAGTTCTTTTATTCCAAATAAGATGTTTATTGTCTGAGACAGGATCCCACCTTCTGGCCATGGTTAGCCTGGAACTTATGGAGACTAGGCTGGCCTCCAACATGTATCAATTCTCCTGCCTCTACCTCTCAACACGTGGGATTACAGGTTTGAACTGCCAAGAACAGCTCAAGTAGGATTTTCAAATAATGTTCGTGTGTGTGTGTGTGTGTGTGTGTGTGCGTGTGCTTGTGTTTATGTGGTCATGCATATGCTACCATGTACATATTGAAGTAACAGGACAACCTCAGGTATTGTTCCTTGATTTCCACCTTGTTTGTGACAGTGTTTTTTGTTTGACACTGTCTGCCAAGCTATCTAGCCCTTAAGCTTCTAGTAATTTGTGGGGCCTCAAGGGCCTTCCTGGCCAACAATTCTTAAGGAGGTATCTTAACCCCTGGCACAAGTTTTATTTAACCTTACAGCCTCTGACAGTATCTCCCCCATCCCCAACCCACACACATACTATGCATTCTGTACTTAAGCTTTGCAGTGGTTTTGAGTTTTAGATGTTTTTCTAAATCTGAATGATACTGAGTTTAGCATTAAACATCCATGTAATGAAAACTTTTTACTGCAAATAGGGAGGCTTTTCAAAGGCCTACTGCACTCCATTCCAACACAGCTGGAGTCAGCAAAGAAATGAATACTAAAGTGAAATGTTAGCAAGCTGGAAAGAGTCCATCACTTGTATCAACTGTGGCTTTTTTTGGGGGGGGGGTCTTTTTGAGAAAGGGTCTCCACCCGCTTCTGCCTCCCAAGTGCTGGGGCTAAAGGTGTGCACCACTACACCTGGCTCAATTTTTTTTTTTTTTTACTTTTTTTATTTTATCTGTACACATGTATTGCCTGCATGTAGGTAAGTGCACCAATGTTGGATAATGCCCGTGGAGGTCATAAAAGGCTGTTGGATCCCCTGGGACTGGAGTTATGGACAGCTGTTAGCTGTCATGTGGGTGCTGAGATTCAAATCCAGGTCTTCTGCAAGAACAACCAGTGTTCTTAACTGCTGAGCCACCTCTCCAGCCCAACTGTGCTCATAAAACAGCAATGTACAGTGGCCTGGATGGGGGCACTACCTTAGTCTTCCTTAATCCACATTTTCCTGGAGCCATCCTGGTTCCTTATCCTATGGCACCTCCGGCCACTGTGTACCTCTCTACCACATGAGGTTAGTGGAACTGGGCCAGTCCAAGGGAGAGTAGAGCAGTGCTGGTACTTGCCATCCGAGTTGACTTCTTGAGTCTGATGGGCTCTGGACCGTAGGTAGACATTGACTCTTCCTCAGCCATATCTGGTCACTGTGAAAGCCCTGGGTCTGGAAGGCTGGGTGGGCACTGCATCTGTAGCCACCTCCGTTGTCTCTCCCTCCACCATGCCTGCCTTCTGTGAAAGCTCCAGGCTAGGCAAACAATTTCCACCCCCAGCATACTTTCCTGATGACGAGAAATGTACATGGCTTAGTCTGGGGGTAAGAGTGCCCACCCCTAAGACCAGATTAGCCCCTTTTATTTGTATTGTTTTTATAATTTGTGCCTTCTGTGAACTGCTTAGGTGTTAAAGACTTTTAGAAGCTCACTAGCACAACAATAAGATTTTCTTTACTTTTTTTCTTTAATAACTCCAGTTCAAAACAAATCTTGCCACATCTGCTTTTGAATAACACGGTCAGAACCCATTTCTACACATACACATTCCTCTTTTTGTGCTTTGTCCTATTTCCTCTAGATGTTTTACATTTTACAAACTCAAGTTATATGCTGGTCTACATTGTTCATGTCTGTCAAACCCTCTCCTACTTCATAAGAATTATGTCCCCCTATAGCAATCAACAAAGCAACTAAAGTCCCATACCAGTCTCAAGACCTCTGCTGAATCTTTTTGTCTGTTTTTTTTGTCTTTTTGAGACAGGGTCTCCCTGTAGCCCCAGCTGCCCTGGAACTCACTATGTAGACCAGGTTGGCCTCAAACTCACAAAGATCTGCCTGCCTCTCCCTCCCAAGTGCTGGAATTAAAGGTGTGCACCACCACACCCAGCTGAATCAACTTTTTAAAAAAGCTCTCCTGTGGTGTTACCATCCCACATTCATCATATCTCAATAAACAGCCTGACTCTTTTGTTTTGTTTTGTTGTGATTTTTGGTTTTTTGAAGTAGGGTCTCCCTGTAGCCCCAGCTGGTCAGGAACTATGTAGACCAGCCTGGCCTTGAACACACACAGGTCTGCCTGCCTCTGCCTCCCAAGTGCTGGAATTAAAGGCATGTGCCACCATGCCCGGCTTAACTTTAGTTTTAAGAGTGGATTCGAACTTAAGAGGGCATTTGTTTCTCCAGATGTCTCCTGGACTGACAAGAGGAGTTCCTGAAGAATTTAAGGCCAGGAACCAAACACCAGGATTTGAGTCAATGTTATTCTGATGGTTAACAATAAAGAAGAAGGTAAAATCATCAGGGCTAGAACTCTGCCCTAAAGTAGGGGCTGAGACCTCAGCAGACTGCTTGAGAGTACCTGGATCCAGCCACCATCTGGTGGTGAGCTTTCCCAAATTGCACCATGCCCAACTCCTAACTGTGACCACATGAGGCCCCTCCCACTTCACCAGGGCGAGACTTCTCTGCCCTATAGTAGGGGCTGAGACCTTAACAGTCAGCCTGAGAGTACAAAAATCAGGTCTCCCCTTCGCCAACTTCCCAAATTGTGCTGTGAGTGCCAACTAGTAAAGGTCCAGATGCTAGAAGGAAGCCTGAGTGTACCTAACTGGAGCCTGACTTGGGCCTCTGAAACCTAGACCAACCAGCTTTATATACCCAATAAAAAAAGAAAGAAAGAAAGAACCATGGCACATCAATAATACAAAAAGAAGCAGACTTCAACAAAGGAAGACTTGAGTTTCATTCCAGAATCATTAAAAAAAAAAAAAAAACATAAAAAAAAGAAACTCAACTGACAAAATCTCAATTGGAAAATAATAATGTGGAAAACCAAAACAGTATGCTCCCAACAAACTCTACCAGTCCTATAGAAGACTTCAACAAGGAAAACCCCTTAAAGATAACTCAGGACACAGAATTTAAAAGAACAATCACAAAAATGATCAAGGAATTCAATGAATTTAAGGACAAATTAAAGAACTAAAAGAAGATAGGGATAAACTTCTGACTGGATTCACAAGAGAAAGAGAAATATTGAAGAAAACTCAGGCTGAAATGATGAAAGAAGTGAAAAACTCAGCCAATTTGAAACAACAGGAGAAAGTCTCACCAATAGAATGAATAAAATGGAAAGCAGAATATCAACATTGAAGAATAAAGTTGAAGAACTGGACTGCTCAAGCAAAGATTATGAAAAAAATTTAAAAACACAAGAATGTAATATCCAGGAAATGTGGGACACCATGAAAAGACCAAATCTATGCATCATAGGCATAAGGAGGAGGAATTTCAAGTTAATGGTTTTGACAAGATCTTAAACAGGATTTTTGAGGAGAATTTCCCCAAATTAAGGAAAGACATCCCCATACAAATACAAAAATCACATAGAAGATCAAATAGACAGGACCAGAAAAGAAACTCCCCACAGAATATCACAGTAAAAACACAGAACAAAGAGAGAACACTGAAAGTTGCAAAAGAAAAACTCACATATAAAGGAAATCTCATCAGAATTACAGCTGACTTATCAATGCAAACTATGAGCCTGGACCAAAGTACTCCCAGTTCTAAATGACCATAGATGCCAAACCAGAATACTTTGCCCAGCAAAAATGTCTATTAGGAGTTGAAGAGGAAAGAAAAATCTTCCATGACATGAATAGGATGAAAGAGTACATGTCCACAAAACCAGTCCTTCAAAGAATACTTGAAGCAATACAAAGAATGGAGAAAGAAACAATTATACTCCAGGGGCAACAGAAAGAAACTAAATGAAGGTATAATTGTGGAAACACAAAATTAGACAAAGAATGAAAATAGTAATCAAAATGATGGCAACCAATACACATCTTTCAATAATAAGTTTAAATATCAATGTACTAAACTCCCCAGTCAAAAGACACAGGCTAGTTGAATGGATTAAGAAACAAAATCCATCTTTTTGCTGTCTACAAGAAACCCATCTCATCTTCAAGGACAGGTACTACCTAAAGGAGAAAGGATGGAAAAGAAAATTCCAAACAAATGGCACTAAGAAACAAGCAGGGGTTGCAATTCTAATACCTGACAAAATAGACTTCAAACTAAAACTAATCAGAAGGGATAAAGAGGTCACTTCAATCTGATCAAAGGAACAATTAACCAACAAGATATTACAATCCTGAACATATATGCACCAAACTCTGGTGCACCCAAATTCATAAAAACAACACTACAGGACTGTAAGACACAGATTAAACCCAACTCAGTATTAGTAGGGGACTTCAATATCCCACTGTCTCCATTAGACAGTTCAAATGGACAAAGAAAAAAACAGAGAGATGTCTGAATTAAATGATACCATACATCAAATGGACCTAACAGACATCTTCCGAATATTCCACCCAAGCACAAAAGAATACAGTTTCTACTCAACACTGCATGGAACTTTCTCAAAAATTGAACACATACTGGGGCACAAAACAAACCTCGACAATACTAAAAAAAACAGATAATTCCAAGCACTCTATCAGACCAAAAAGCAATAAAGTTTAAAATCAACACTGGAAGAAGCCCTAGTCACTACATGAACTCATGGAAATTAAACAGCACATTCCTAAATGATGAGTGGGTCAAAGGAGAAATTAAGAAAGAAATAAAAGTATTCCTGGAATTCAATGAAAAGGACAACACAACAAAACCTTGGGGACACTTTAAAAGTAGTCCTAAGAGGGAAGTTTACAGCTCTAAGTCAGGTAAAGACACAACCAAAAAAGAAAACTATAGAGCCATATCCTTAATGAAATTAGATGCAAAAGTTCTCAACAAAATACTTGTAAACCACATACAGATGAATATCAAAAAGATAGCCATCATGATCAAGTAGGCTTTATTTCAGAGCTGTGGAGATGGTTCAATGTATGCAATTCAATGACCATCATCAATCATATAAGTGGACTCAAAGACAAAAACCACATTGTCATCTCAATAGATGCAGAAAGGCATTCATGATAAATGTCCTAAATGGAATTGGACTGGAGGGACCATACCTCAACATAATTAAAGCTACATACAAGAAACCCACACTCAACCTCATTCTAAATGGAAAAAAATTGGAGCATTCCCATTAAAATCTGGATCCAGACAAGGATGTCCACTATCTCCACTCCTTTTCAATACAGTGCTTGATACTCTGCTAGAGCAATAAGACAAGAGAAGGAAATTAAGAGTGCTAAACAGAAAAGAAGAGGCCAAATTGTTCCTTTGTAGATGATATGATACTATACCTAAGAGATCCTAAAAATTCCACCAGAAAACTCCTAAAACTGATCAGTACTTTCAGTAAAGTGGCAGGTTACAAAATTAATCTACAAATATCAGTTGCTTTTTTATATACCAATAACAAGCAACCAGAGAAAGAGTACAGGGAAGCCCTTCCATTCACAATAGCCTCAAAGGAAAAAAATCAGAATAAACTTGACAAAAGACATCAAAGATCTCTACAATGAAAATTTTAAATCTTTAAAGAAAGAGATTGAGGAAGACACCAGAAGATGGAGGGACCACCCATGTTCATGGATTGAAAGAACTGATATTGTGAAAATGACCATCCTACCAAAAGCAATATATAGATTCAATCCAATCTCAATCAAAATCCCCATGACATACTTCAATGACTTAGGAAAAAAAATCCTTAAATTTGTAAGGAAGCACAAAAGACCCCAGATAACCAAAGCAACCCTGACCACAAAGAGCAATGCTGGAGGGATTATTATACCAGATCTCAAAGCATACTACAGAGCAATAGTCATAAGAACAGTATGGTACTGGCACAAAAATAGACACATAGATCAATGGAACATCATTGAAGGCCCAAACCTGAGTACATGCAATTTCAGTCACCTGATATTTGACAAAGATGCCAAAAACACACAATGGAGGAAAGACAGCATCTTCAACAAATGGTGCTGGCAAAACTGGATGTCCACCTGTAGAAGAATGAAACTAGATCCTTATCTTTCACCTTGCACAAAAGTCAACTCCAAATGGATCAAAGGCCTCAATATGAAACTGGAGACCCTGAAACTATTACAAGAAAACATTGACAGTAAGCTATAAGATATAGGTGTAGGAAAGGATGCTTTAAATCGAACACCAGTTGCTTAGGAATTAAGGTCAACAATCAACAAGTGGGACCTCATTAAACTAAAAAGTTTTTGTACAGCAAAAGAAACAATCAAGAACATGAAGAGAAAACCCAGAGTGGGAAAAAAAATCTTCACCAATAACATATCTGACAGACATTTAACATCCAGAATATATAAAGAATACACACACAAAAAAAAAAGAATCAAAAAACAAATGCCCCAATTAAAAGATGGGCTAGCTGGGCATGGTGGTACAGGCCTTTAATCCCAGCACTTGGGAGGCAGAAGCAAGCAGATCTTTGTGAGTTCGAGGCTGGCCTGGTCTACATAGTGAGTTCCAGGACAGCAGGGATTACAAGGAGACCCTATCTCAAAAAGACAAAAAAAAAAAAAAAAAAAAAAAAAAAAAAGGATGGGCTAAAGATCAAAAGATCTAAACAAAGTGTTCAACATCTCAGGGTCAACCTGGTCTACATAGGGAATTCTAGGCTAGCTGGGGCTACGGGAAGACTCTATTTCAAAAAGAATAAAAAAAAGTGTTCAACATCATTAGTAGTTAGGGAAATGCAAATCAAAACCACCCCCCAAAATTTCCTCTGACCCCAGTCAGACTGCCTATGATGGAGAGAACAAATGATACCAGATACTGGTGAGGATGTGGAGAAAGGGGAACACTCACTCATTCACTGCTAGAGGCACTGCAAATTCATGCAGCCTCTACAAAAAGCAATGTGGATGGAGAATTCTTAAAAAACTAAAAATGAACCTTCCATATGACCCGGTTATACCACTCCTTGACATATACCCAAAGGACTCATCCTATTGCAGAGATTTGTACAACCATTTTTGTTGCTGTTCTTTTCACAATAGTTAAGAGATGGAAATAACCTGTGTCGCTCAACTGATGAGCGGTTAAGAAAAATGTGGTACATTTACACAATGGAGTTCCACTGAGCAATAAGATGAAATAATGAAATTTGCAGGTAAACTTATGATCTAGAAACTGTTACACTAAGTGAAGCAACACAGACTCAGAAAAAACAAAAGATGTATGTTCTCCTTCCTTTGTGGATCCTAGCACCAAATCTTATAAGTGAGTACATACCCTAATGTAACTGCAGAAACCAGGAAAACGGAAGGGAAACCAGGGCGGTAAAGGGAAAGAAGGAACTTTTAGAGAATAGTAGGAGAAAGGTGTTACTAGGGGAAAATGTGTAAAAGGGGAGTAGTTATAGGGGAAGGGGAGGAGGGCTATACAAAGAACTATGGGAATAAAGGGGAAGAAGGATCTCCAGAGAGGTAGGACCATAGCAGACAGAATTTATCAAGAGAGAAATGGGGGAAATGGGGACACTAAATGGAGAGGGTGAGGAGGGAGGATAAGACAGGGAATGAAGAGAGACAGTGCCTTGCTAGTATACAAAACCAGAAGGAATTATACTAGTCCAAAAGCCTACAGAAAATTGGCACATACAATATCCTTGTGAGTATAGCTAGAGATTACATAAGAAACAGTGCCAGAGAGGAGAAACCTTCCTTTGAGTTGTTGGCCAGGGTAGTCCAAGAGACTTCCAAAATTACATAGGCTATTGCCACAGTCCTTGATTGCCTCCCAGAACTTGATGGTAAGACCTTATTGCTGAAGAAAGGGCATACTTTGGACAGAGGATTTGGAGCAACAGAGCTGGGACTGATCTGAAAGCTACCTCCCCTGAAGGCTAGCTCTCATAGCTTTGGGGAGCACTATGCAAACTTTTAAGAGAGAACAGCAATCAATGGTCCAACCCCAGCTTCAAGGCCTAAAAACCACATCAGTGACCAGCACAGCAAATGACATTGGTGCAGTAGTGGCACTTTTATCTTGGGGTAATCAACAGCTACCTAATTGGACTTAAAGCCCACTCAATGGCAGGAAACTCATGTTTGGTACTGTAAACCTAGCCAAATACACATAGCTGGAAGTCACAGGTCTTAGAGAAAACTCCAAGACTGTCACATCCCGAGACAAATGTAATTTCTTACTACGTGCAAAATATGGATCCTTACATTTATAGACAAGTATTCCAGTCACCATCCATCAAAGAAGCTTCTTTTTCAAGAAACAAAGATAATTACAAAGTTCCATAACTTGTCACACACAGAGATTGTTTGTGGCACATCCAGAATACAACCTCTGTACCTAAGGCTCATGGAACATAGAACAGGGATGAAGAGAACACTAATGCATCTTTCAGTTCTCATCAGTGAAGCTCCCTCATGCAACAGAGACCAGGAATGCAAAAGATCACAAATGGCCAAATGCAGAGATTAAGAATCTGCAGGGTATGAGTCCTGGGACAGATCTCCTATATTAAAATCCACCCATCTGTATGCCTTTAGTCCCAGCACTGGGAGGCAGAGGCAGGCGGATCCCTGTGAGTTCAAGGCCAGCCTGATCTACATAGTGAGTTCCAGGCCAGCTAGGGCTACAGGGAGACCCTGTCCTGAGTGTGGTGGCTCATGCTTAAAACCCAGCATTAGGGAGGCTGAGACAGGAGGATTAGGTAATTCAAGGCCAGCTTGAGAGAGAAGGAAAGGAAGAGAAAGGAAAGAAAGAAAGAAAGAAAGAAAGAAAGAAAGAAAGAAAGAAAGAAAGAAAGAAAGAAAGAAAGGAAGGAAGGAAGGAAGGAAGGAAGGAAGGAAGGGAGACATCCACCCACCCAGGGCGGCTCAGGGACCACTGGGCAAGAGGGGAGGAAACATGGTTAGGAGCCAGGGAGGAGGTGCATGATCATACAGAAATAGTCCTGCAGGCAAGCGCGGGACCCTTCTCATATAAACCTACAGCAATGGTTTCAGTGTGCACAATGCTCATGAAAAATTAGACAAAAACCTAGCATAGTATTGTGGAAACGAACAGCAGACCCCAACCTTAGTTGAAGAATTACTGGCAGTTGATTACTACTGGGTGAGGAAGAGCTGATCTTCTTCAAGGGAGAAACTGTAGACAGGCTAAATCCCAGTGGATGAACTTGCACTAAAGGACATCTGGGGCCTTAACACAAATGACAGAATGCATGAACTCCAATGGGGGGGGGCGCTATGGGAGAGTGCCAAAGAGGAAAAGGGTATAAAGATGATTTTCTATGTGAAATACACAAAAGTTCCATTAAAAATTTAAAAAATAAAATAAAGGTGTGAGACACTATGCCTTGTTAGGTACTGGAAAAAAATGTACAATCTTCAAAAAAGTCTTATTATACCAGAGATGCCCTTAAAGGACTATCTAGTGAGCTGGATGCCATTAGTCAAATGGTTTGATAGAAATAAGATCACAAGGGGCTGGAGAGATGGCTTAGCAGTTAAGAGCACTGGCTGCTCTTGCAGAGGACCCTGGTTTGCTTCCCAGTACCCACATGGTGGCTTAGAACTGTCTGTAACTTCAGTTCCAGGGAATTTGACGCTGTCTTCTGACCTCTGTGGGCATTGCACAACACAGGTGCACCTACCTACATGCAGGCATTACTCTCATACACATCAAAAAGGGAGGGGGTGGTAGCTCACACTTGATACGATGCTAGCAGAAAAGGGAGTTATTAATATTGTGCTTTATTGGAGATGTTACACTTTTATTCTCAATAATCCAGTTTCTCATGCAACAGTCATAAAGGCTCTTCAGGGATGATTTTGTTTAAAGAATTAGCTGAAAATTTAGGAATAACCCATTTTCTAACTTTATGGAATGATGGTTTAATAAGTAGAATTCTTAGGAGACATGATTTAATAAGTTATAGTCCTAGGAGTCATGATTACAATTGGATGTTGTGCAAGCCCGTGCATATGAAAGCTAAACTTAATTAAAACAGGAGAAACACATTTCTACATCTTGTTATTGATTAGTACTCCAGAACAAAACAATCTATCAATGGGTTAAATAAGACAAAACTTTATATCAAGAACTGAAAAGATGCTTGGGAGAAATTAAGATTCCTCCAAGGCCAACACTTCTTGAAAACAAAATATATATTCAAGGTTGCACTCATTGCTGAAAATTGCATTCTGCTTATCAACTGTCACTTTGAATTAATCAATCATGCAAGAATGTGAGGCTGAGCTCTCATCACTCAGCCAAACCCCACTGTGTTAGGAATAAAAATCCAGCAGGACCACCGCTGAGTGTGCTTGCTTGCTGGATTTAGAGCAGCAATGCACCTTTAACAGGTTAAAAAAAAAAAAAATGAAACAGTCTCCCTGTGTAGCCCCAGCTGGCCTGGAACTTGCTATATTGACCAGGCTGCCCTCCATCTCACAGAGATTTGTCTCTGCCTCCTGAGTGCTGGGATCAACGGTGTGTGCCACTATATCCAGCTAGATGTAAACTTGTTGACTTGCCAAAATAATTTGAAATGTGTGGTCATTTTCTTGAGATCCCAAACACATTTCTAATAAAAGTTTTATCTGGTCAGGTGAACTGGGGACCAAACACAGCTTCTCTTATTCCCAGTACTCTCAGTGATGACTGAATTTTTTGTTTACCATTCCCAGATAATTCACACTGACCACAGGTGAAGATAACCAAAGGTTCTTAATGGTTTGTGCAAGCCAGTCCTTAAGGGATTGATTTTCCTCATCCTATCCCAGGTTAGGCAGCCATTGTCTTAAGGAGGAATGGGTAGTTCTATTACTATTTTTCTGCCTCCAAAGCACTCAGACCGATCCCAGCCTTCCCCATGTCTTACCTCACAAACCAGGCATTGACAGGCTCTGCCACTGCTTGTTTGATGCCTTCTCCAATGCAAGCAGCTCAGATGCTGAGGATTCTGATTATCATAGCTTCTTGTACTGGACCATTGTGAAGGCTACTGTGTGCTGAATCAGACTTCCCCTTTGCCCCTATTAAATGTTAGGTCTGGGACTTGAGAGATGGTTCAGCAGTTAAGAGCACTGGTTGCTCTTGCAGAAGACCCGGGTTCAATTCCCAGTACCCACATGGTGCCTAACAACTGTGCATAACTCCAGTTCTAGGGGATTGGCTGTCATCTTCTGACCTCTTTGGGCATTGCACAACACGAGTGTACTTAACATACATGTAATACACTCATACACATTAAAAAAGTTAGGCCTGAGGGGTATCATCTATCACTTTTAAAAATGTTCCCAATTTCCTCCACCTCTGATTCTTTCCACAGGTTCGACCTTTTTGGATGCCAGGAAGGGCTTTTTAACACAGATCTACTTTTTCTTTTCCTTTCAGTGCCCCAGCCATTAAAACCTGGCAAGTCAACACCTCCATCTCATCTGCTCTTTATCGACTAAATTAGAGGATATCATGGAAGATGTATTTCTCCCATTGTAATTCTTGCTTAGGTATACAAGATCCCTCTGCACCACCCCCTTGGTGCCAGAGGTGTTTCTTACTAGATAGCAGTGTCCAGGCAACTCCTGCAACTGGTTGTGAATAATCTAAGCTCTCATGTGCTACTCTCAAAGAGAGCAAAATTTGCACTAAACCTTTATCAGTTTCCAGGATATCTCTGTATTCATGCAGTAGACCCCATATATCCAGCAAATGAGCCACTCTGTACCACACAGAGGAAGAGAAGACTGCCACCATAGGATTCCCCCTTTCAACAATCCAACTTCTGATGTCTGAGCCTTAGTCACTGTAAGAATTTTTATAAAATGGACAAAATCTGGACTAATTACTGTTTAATTAACCTCATTAACCAAAAAACTAATGCAAGCTCACTGAACCAGGTGCTTTTGTGACCTGGGCACCTGTCTTGAATTTCTGAGAACCTCAATTTGCTGTTCCACCCAAAGATAGTGAATGAATGTGTGTATGCTTGAAAACTAACATACCAAATCATCAAATGAAAGGCAGGGCATCTTGAAGCTGTTTATTACTGTAACGTGGCATGGTGACGCTGCAAGTCACAAGTCTCACTACTCACAGCCAGAACCATGTAACTACTACCATAGTGAGAAGGCACACTTCCACATACTACAGGGAAAGACTGCCATTTTGAAATTCCCTCTATGGATGTTCAACTCGAGTTGTTCAACCATGTCTTTCTACCCGCAACCAGGATCATGCAATCACTCCTCCAAAATAATTTTTGGTTCTATTAGATCCCTGCTAAGCACCAAGTGTTATGTGACACTTTTCCAGGGGAGATGCAACAGTCTACTAACCCCAGAAACAGAACCTACAAAAGACCAAAGTAACAATTACACCAACGTTCAACTTGGTGAACCAATAAATGAGGTTTTATTGGGTTACTCACAGGAGTATGGGTGAGGGATTATTTACAAGAGTAGGAATGACTTAAAAACAAAAAGGAGTTTCAACACAGAAGAGCCCATCCCAACACAGATGACTACTGATGAAAGCTGCAACTCTGCAGCTCTCTGCACATTTTGAAGACAGCTCTACAAGGATGAGAACATCTCACACCTTGACTGGGAAGTCTCCTCCCCCAGCAGTGGGTTTCATGGAGTAGGCAAAGATTGATCACTGAAGTGTTTCCAGCTGTGACATGAGATATAGAGGTTTCTGATGAAGCCCTCTGTCTGTGTTCCATCTTCTCATTGCAGAAGCTGGGGCTCCCTGAGAAGCCAGGGCAGCAGGCATAATTTTCTAAGGTTTTGCAATATTCATGGTGGGGTCCAAAGCTTCATTTGGGACTAGGCAGCTTCACTGCCACTTCCTAATTTTCCTACCATCATGTAAGACTTCACCTACCCAAGAAATGAGCTGGCAAATACAGTAAGATCTTGGGTTAGAGAGGCCAAAAAGAGGAAAGAAAGGAATCTGAAGATTCTGGCTAGGGGGCTGGAGACATGGCTCAGCATTAAGAGTACTGGATGCTCTTCCAGAGGACCCAGGTTAGGTTCCCAGCACCAACATGGTGGCTAACAACCATCTTTAACTCTAGTTCCAAAGGATCTGACACCCTCTTCTGACCTTGGCAGGCAGTGTACACACATACATGCAGACAAAATATTCATATACATACAAATATAAATTTAAATGAAAAATAAAATTTTTCTGGCCAGGAGTAAGAGGACCATTTGCCAGTTGTTGTGCTAGGGATCCTGGTATCCACCAATGAGTCCTTTAGCGTTGCTTGAGATGCTTGGACTTCATGAACTGTGGCTGCACTCATTACATCTATGTGGTCTTTATCTGATGTGATCTGTCATCCAGGCTTGTCAGAATGGAAGAAAGACCATGCACAGCCTTCCTAGTCTTAATGGCTTCCCAAATATTGCCTGGATGTCTCAGCAGATATCAAATGGGACCTCAATGTCTCTAGAAAATGGTAAATGCCTGGTGGCTGGTGTACACAATTGTTTCTAGAAGACACAGACAGGACTGGCATTGACTTCTCATTATCAGGCAGTGCCTGATATGCAGCCTGCCACTAGCTAAAATTCTTGTTCTCTTACTCCATGTTGGTAGGGTACCAGCTGCATATTGGGAATATGGGGCTTCCAGACCCACTTCAGATGAGAGGGGAAACTGGTCACATTTATGTGTCCCAATATCACTATGCCCAGTATTTACATTTCCTACTATTACACAATTCAAGCACATGAAATTTCTCATGCTTTTACAATGAAAAATTCATTTGGTTGGAAATGGTTCTTCTTAAAATCTCCCAAGTAGTGTTTAAACTATATTTCAATACGGCATTTTTCTAGTTTCTCCCTTGCCAGCTATTGAATAAGAGTCATGCAGAACGATGAGTGCAACAGACTTAAGTCCTCCATATGTGTGCATATTGTGATGAAAATCATACTTTTGGAGGTATCAGAATCTGTTTTTCTTGACTTTATCAAAAAATATTAATAAATCAAAGGACAATTTTTAGGAATTGGTTCTCTACTTCCACCATGTATGTCTCAAGAATTGAACACAGATCAGGCTGATTAGCAAGTGATATTACCAGCTGAGGCACCTCACAGTCAGTCTACACTCTTTTTTCATAACTGACAATAAAAGCAAATAGGCCACAGACAGTGCCACACTATTTATTCTGGCATAAGTTCTACCCACTGTATTTTTTTGGGGGGGGGGTCTTCTTGAGACAGGGTCTCCTTGTAGCCCCAGCTGCCCTCCTCCCTACACATGTGGGCATGCACCACACACACTCTCCCCCACACACATAAATCTTTTGGGGGGATCTTTTTTTCAGGGTCTCCTTGTAGCCCCAGCTAGCCCGGAACTATGTAGACCAGGCTGGCCTTGAACTCACAGAGATCCACCTGCCTCTGCCTCCCAAGTGCTGGGACAACAGGTGTGTGCCACCACGCCCAGCTAGTACTAACCAGGCCCGACCCTGCTTAGCTTCCGAGATCAGACAAGATCGGGTGCATTCAGGGTGGTATGGCCATAGACCACTGTATTTCTTTTAACTGTGAGTTCTTATGTGTTTGTGAGGGAATATGAAACACGTAAATACCTTCCCACATTGCTTACATGCACAAGATTTCTCTCCAGTGTGAATTCTTATCATTGAGAAGGTATGTGGAGTACTTGAAGGTTTCCCCATATTATATTACATATGTATATTTTCTCTCCAGTGTGAGTTCTTTCATGATCATAACAATCATTATATTGGGTGAAGGCTTTTCCACAATGCTTACATGTATAAGGTTTCTCTTCGGTGTGAATTTTTTCATGATTATTACGGGCATTGGAATGAGCAAAGGCTTTTCCACAATGTTTACATGTAAAAGGTTTCTCTCCAGTGTGAACTCTTTCATGACTGTTACGGGCACTCAAATTGGTGAAGGCTTTCCCACAATGGTTACACATATAAGGTTTCTCTCCAGTGTGAATTCTTTCATGACTGTTACGGGCACTGGAACCAGTAAAGGCTTTCCCACAATGTTTACATATATATGGTTTCTTTCCAGTGTGAATTCTTTCATGACTGTTACGGGAACTGGAATGGGCAAAGGCTTTCCCACAATGTTTACATGTATAAGGTTTCTCTCCAGTATGAATTCTTTCATGCTTAATAAGAGTACTGGAACTAATGCATGCTTTTCCACACTGCACACAAACATAGGGTTTCTCTCCGGTGTGAATTCTTTCATGACTCCTACAGACACTGGATTGGGTGAAGGCTTTTCCACAATGCTTACATGTAAAATGTTTCTCTCCTGTGTGAATTCTTTCATGCTGGCGGAGGGATGTGGACCACATAAATGCTTTCCCACATTGCTTACATACATAGGGTTTCTCTCCAGTGTGAGTTCTTTCATGATTGTAATAGGCATGAGGATCGATGAAGGCTTTTCCACACTGCTTACATGCATAAGGCTTCTCTCCAGTGTGCATTCTTTCATGATAACAGCAGCTACTAGGTTGGATGAAGGTTTTTCCACAATGCTTACATGCATAAGGTTTCTCCTCAGTGTGAATTCTTTGGTGAACAAGAAGGTTATAGGAACGAACAAATGCTTTCCCACACTGCTTACATACATACCGGTTCTCTAAACTGTGAATTCTTTCATGCTTCTGGAGGAATGACGCGTATCTAAATGTTTTACCACATTGTTTACATGCATAACGTTTTTCTCCCATGTGAACTGTTTCATATTTAATAAGATGACTGGGATTAATGAAGGCTTCTCTATACTGCTTACACACAAATGGCTTCACTCCAGTGTGGATTCTATCATGTAATTGGTCAGAAGTGTCTTTTCTGAATGCTTTTTCAATTTGCTTACATTCGTGGTTAACTCCAGTGTGAATTCTCTCATAATCATGATCAGAAATAAAACTCCTACAAGCTTCACTAGATTGTTTATTTTCATAGGGTGTCTCTCTAGGAGGACTTTCATGTACCTGAAAGGACTCAGAGTGACTGAAATCTTTCCAACATTTCTTATGTGAAAAAGCTTTCTCCACATGTTCATTATACTCAAATGATGTCTTTGCAGTTTGATCTCTGAGGTGCACATCTGAGGGTGAATGACCAATGATGTCTCTTACACACATACTGCTTTCATATACTGTTATTGGAAGAGCATTAACAAAATGCTCTGGAACCTGTTGGTGTACGTCTTCACACTGACTATCATGTTCATATTCACAGCCACTCTCAATCACCTGAGTTCTGCAAAAAAGGAAAAGAGCATTACTACAATTTTTTGATTAGCAAAGGGAAATGTTGCAGGCTGAATGTTGTGACTAGTTACAGTTCTGAGGAGGCAGCAGATGCATGGTACCACAACTGGGGGAAACCTAGGCCACACAGAAAAGAAACTCCCAGAAAAAAATTAAGAGTGTTAACTTTCTGTCTGTAAGAATTCACACACATAAAAGGACTCAGCCAGAGGTTCTGGTGATGACATACAACTATATAAGGTTCTGGAATGCTACTGTGTTTAGGTACTTGAAAAACACAGACCTTATAGCCAAAGCATAAAGGTAACTTGATAAAAGAATATTCAATACTTTTGTGCATGAAAGGGAGTTTCTGTATCATGAAACACTAGTTATATCTTACATAGCGTAATGTTGAACCATATTTTGGTAATGTTCAAATATTACATAGATGGGATCCTCCAATTCTAAATGCTCAAGCTCAATGTATATATATGATATATGAAACTGAATCAACCTACTAGATGTATTTGGATCATTTACTTGACAATCAGATTTCCTATCACTACCATATGTTTGATTCAAATTCTTTTTGAGTATATATTACTTAGCACTTCTCCAGAGATTTTGGTAGTCCTCATTTATGTTTCCTTCATCTGTTTTCCCTAAAAAAAAAAAAAAAACAAAAAAAAATGCAAAAGAATCATTATGACTTATATAACACTATAAAAACATATTACATTCTACCTGTTTCTATGGGTAGGCATGTAATATTCAGTTTTCTTTCTATATTTCAAATCACATGATTATATAGGTAAGAATTAAAAGGTTGTTCTGACTGTATAACCAAACATATCAAGTGGTCTTTTTTACCTATGGAGATCAGATTCACAAAGGTTTCCTTCATCACATCTCTGTAGAGCTTCTTTTGAGTAGAGTCCAACAAAGCCCACTCTCCTTGGGTGAAGCTCACAGCTACATCCTCAAAGGTCACTGGCTCCTAAAATGATTCACAGGTATTTAAAGAAGAACTAGTGAAAAAGCAGTAGCGAGACACAGTAACTTTATTAGTTCACTTCATGTTTTGTTCCTCACTCACCTTATATCATGACTAGCACATGTTTACTATTTGTTTCTTTTTTAAGATATTTTTATTTATTATTTTATTTTATGTGTATGAGTGTTTTGTTTTCATATGTAAGTGCACCCGTGTACTATGCCTGCAGAAGTCAGAAGAGGGCATTGGATCCTCTGGAACTGGAGTTAAGGACGGTTGTTAACCGCCACGTGGGTGCTGGGAATTGAACCTGGGTCCTCTGAAAGAGCAGCCGGTGCTCTTAAATGCTGAGTCATCTCTCCAGTCCCACTGTTTGTTCTTATTCCTACCTCATTACACAATTCTGATGGTAGTTTGGAACCGTGTGGTAAAGGAACAGTCGAACATGACACCTTGTTGTAACACTGGTCCAAAATATTCTTCATGCACACAGTCTTTAGCATCAAGTTTAGAGTTAACTTTCCACTTGATAGGCTACAGAATCACCTAGGAGATAAGCTTCTGGACACACCTTGTAATGGATTATTTAGATTAAGGTTTACCTAAGAATATGGGAGATTGGGGGCTAAAGAGATGACTTGGTGGTGAAGAACACTTGCTGTTCTTCCAGAGGACCCAGGTTCTATTCTCAGTGCCCACGAGGCAGCTAACAATCATCTGTAAATTTAGTTCCAAGGGATCTGATGCCCTCTTCTGGCCTCTGTGGGCACTGCATGACACAGGTGCACTTACATACATGCAGGCAAAATACTCATACACATAAAATTTAAAAAGACATGTATTTTAAAAAGATTACCTTGATTAAGGTGGTAAGTTACTGTGGGTGGACCATTCCCTGATTTGTATCCTGTATAAATGGACTATATAAGTGGAAAAATGAAGCTGAGTACCAGACCACCACTGACTGTGAATGCAACATGCAACATGACCAGCTGCTTGACACTCAGCTTTCCTAAGGTCCTTGCCGTGACAGACTATACCCTTCAACTGTAAGCTGAAATAAACTCTGTGCTTTAAGTTTCCTTTGTCAGGGCAGTTTATCACAGCAAGAGTTTTTTTTTTTGGGGGGGGGGGGGTCTTTTTTGGGACAGGGTCTCCCTGTAGCCCCAGCTGGCCTGGAACTCACTATGTAGACCAGGCTGGCCTCAAACTCACAGAGATCTGCCTGCCTCTGCCTCTGCCTCTGCCTCTGCCTCTGCCTCTGCCTCTGCCTCTGCCTCTGCCTCTGCCTCTGCCTCTGCCTCTCAAGTGCTGGGATTAAAGGCGTGCGCCACCACGCCTGGCCACAGCAAGAGATTTAAAAAGATAACATAAAAATAGATACTATATTTTTTTAGTTTAAAAAATGATACTAAGAAGTGGCACCATTCCTATAAGATACCTGGTCATACTGTTTTTAGGCATTATGTACATGTTTGTGGAATGAATGGGAAAAGTTTGGTATTTGGGGCTAGAAAAGTTCTTGCATTATATAAGAAAAATAAATGATGTCTGATGTCATGGAAGAAGAAGAATGCTAAGAGAACATGAAAAGAGGAGGTTTGGCTCATGAAGTTTTAGAAGGAAGTAAGGACCCTATCATTAAATGGGATGGGGGCTCTGTGAGCTATTTTGGAAATGATTCTGGCTTCCTTTGGCCTAGGGCCTGAGAACCTGAAAGAAGTTATATTTAAATAGACTTATTAGTCTGAAAGATAAAAGAAGTGTGAGTAAGCTTAATGTTTTAGGCAGGGTTACTGCAGATAAGCAGCTGTAGACACTGGGACAGTAGTGAGGCAGATGAACATAGGGAATAACTCAGCAACACGAGACTGTATTTGGCTTAGGACATGCACACACATCTCTGCAAATTATGCATCTAGAAACCTGTTGGCAACCTTAGATCACACTTGTATCAGGCTGCATGTATACATGCTTTTTAAAAGGGAAATAGGCTGAGTGTAGTGGCTCATGCCTTTAAATCCCTGCACTCAGGAGGCTAGGGCAAGGAGATCTCTATGACTTTGAGTCAAGCCTGGTATACATAGTGAGTTCCAGGCCACTCAGGGATACACAGTAAGACCCTGTATAAAACAAAAACTGTAATACTAGTTTTAGCACCTTGATAGTGCCACATCTCTAATCCAATATATTTTGGATCACATCAAGAACCCATGGGAAATAGGCAAAATCAAACTAAAGTAAAATTGGATGCATATACAATATGACAAATTTTGTTCTCAAAATGAATCATTAAGGAGAATTATCTATTTACCATTTTACGCCTGCATGATTAAAGTCACATGCATTGTAACAAAGGATATGTGAAATGAGCTTAAACAATGGAAATAAGCTATTCTCTTCAGATACATCCCATTTATACTCAAATACATCATGGAAAATATATAGAAACTATGGGAAATGGGCCAATCCAGTCTGAACTAGTCTGGGGTGCAAATTGTGTCCTTAAACTGAACTTTTAGGAGAATCCCCTATTTATCCCATTTGTTGTCTTATGTCTATGTATATTTGGCCTAGTATTTGATTAAAATCAGAGCATTATGGGAAGGGGCATATGAAATAAGCAAAGCCTTACCTAAGCCTGCCAATCAAAAGAGAGAACCAATCATGAATGTTACACTCCTCAGAAACCAAATTTCTCTTTCTCTTGAACCTCCACCAAGAAAACCTCAAACAATAACTGCTTTGGGGGGATTTTCTTTGAATTACTTTTAGACAGGGCTTTGATTTTATATGTAGTTTAATCCTTCAGTTTCATTTTCAGAGTCTATAAGCTCTACCCCTCTGTGAGCTGTAAGTTGCTTTATTGTAGAGTTTTTGTTTTTTAAAATATGACTTGACCATTCTTGAATTGGGTGCCCTGTGTAAAATGAGGTTCCTCATTAAGTACTCCATCAGCCAACAGTAAGTGATTAATGCAGCCATGTTATATTTTTTTAATCCTGTCTTGTCTTAGATCTGTGTCTCTGTAACTTGTATGTTTTAGTCTTCACCAGTCATTGTACTGTAAAAGTGTGCATGGAATTTTTGTGCTTTTTATTTGCATACTATGATTGCTATTTTTCCAGATTAAAATTTGTTCACTTAAAAAAAAAAATTGGAGACCTTCGATACCCTCACTTAGGCAATCCACTGTAAACTGTCAAAGTCTATCTCTGATATGTGCTATGACTTTGCTTTGAATAAAATTATCCTTCTGTTATTGCAAATCTGTGTGAGCCTTTATTTCAATTCCTTAAAAAAAAAAGAGGCTAGAAACAGCTAGCCCAGGCATGACCACCACTAACAATGATAAGGTACCTTGAAGGTAAAACTTCAACCAGTGGTAAAAACCGGAAAGGAAACTCGAAGGCAAGACCCCAACCATAAAGGTTCCCAAAGTATAAAGACACAATTTATTTGAAAGAACAAAGCTTCAACTGAAAATGCAGCTAGGAGATTCCCTGTTCCTCAAAAGGAACTGCAGAGGATAGTGTTTTGCTATGCTCAGCACACAAAAGTTGGTGCTATTATTCCCCAAGGGGGCCAGGCTCCATCCTGGGTGGGCAGTAGAAATGGACAGTGTTGTCCACATGGTGTTGCTTGAGGCATGAAAGATGCAAAACTGCATTATGGATATATATAGAACCATGGTTCAAAAGAGCAACCTAGGTCAAGGAGCATGTGACAGGGTCAGAGTACATGCAAAGAGGCCCCAGAGGTCACTGCAGGAAGCTGCTAAAGTGGAACTCTCTGCTGTAATGGGGACTCCTAGATACTGGAGAATAAAGAAACACGACAAGTCCACCAAAGGAAGCTGCATACATGGAGTGGAGCCAGCCCAAGATAGGGGCTTTGTGTACTACAGGCAGCAGAGCTGTAGGAGTAGGGACTTATTCCCAGCTGGGTTTTTGTTTTGCTTTGGTTGAATCATTTTTTGGTACGTTCTTCCTTTCTGGAACAGAAGCGTTCACTCTGTACCATTATATGCTGGAGCAACATACCTTTTAGTTTAATTTATTTTATTTTATAGAAACTCACAGTATTGAGATGTGGGACTTTTAAAAGGTGTTAGAATTGTTAAAGACTACATGGACTTTCAAAATTGAACCACATGTATTTTTGCATATGAGTCTATCAGGACAAGGGGTGGAATTGTGATGCACAGTGTCAGTTGCCAAAAGGGCAGGATTCTAGAATCACCTAAGAGATACACTTCTGGACACACCTATAAGAGATTATCTGGATTAAGGTAGGAAGATACACACACAGGATGTGGCACCAATTTCTGACTGCATCTTGGGCTACCTAAGTGGAGAAAGGAGCTGAGCTTCAAGCAAGTATTCATCACCTTCTGTTCTGGATTGTGGATGTGATGTGACCAGCTTCTTCACACTCCTGTGCCCTTGAACACTGAGCTGAAATAAATTCTTTAGGACTTAAGTAGCTTTTCTCAAAGCAGTTTATCCCCACAACCAATAACAAAGGCACATTTGCAAGAAGAACAGTGAAAAAACATTGGAGTTGCATAATCACTGAGTTCACTTCCTGCTTTGTTTCAAATATTCACTTTTATCATGGCAGGCACATTTTGCTATTCATCCTTACTCTCACTATATCATGCATTCTGAGGTAACTGGGTCTTTAACATCTTACATCTTAAAGAACAACTTCCTATGACTTGAAAACCCCAAGTATAAACACCAGCTCTGCTGAGCCTGTACAGTTATTAGAAATGTCTGTCAGCAAATTTGATCCATTTCTGAAGACTGGGAACTTCTACTGAAATGAACATAACCAGCCTAACTGCAAAGTAGGGCTCGCTGCTATCAAATGTGCATGCAAACAATACAGGATTTAGTAAACTCTGATAATCCCTGTGAATTTTTGCATATTGCTGAAATGCTCACACAGAGACCTCACCTGATCAAAACTCAAAATCTGGATAAATTCTCTTATGGGCTGGAGAGATGGCTCTGTGGTTAAGAGCACTGGCTGCACTTACAGAAGACCTGGGTTCAATTCCTAGCACCCACATAGTGGCTAATAAGTGTTTGTAACTCTAGTTCCTAGAGATCCAACACCCTCTGCTGGCCTACACACGCATTGCAGGCATGTGGTGCACCTACATACACCCAGGCAAAACACTCATTCCCATAAAAAGAAATTTAAAAAAAACCTTTCATCACAAGTCTTACAGATAATATGGAACACCTGCTGTCAATATTTGTTTCTTAAGTTACTGAGTACATCCTCCATACTCCAATGAAGAACACTGGTAAGGTCGTACCTAGATTCCTTTTATTTAACTTAAAAATATTAAAGGTTACCTCTTCAGAGGGGAGAAACATTAGAGTAACATATAGCCCATAAGTTCTCAGGAAACCTAGGTTTACTCTTTCAAGCCCCTGAAACCACCTGATGGGCATGCACCTTCAGTCTTATTAAATACATGACTACAGAACAGCTAGAATGGGACTTTCACCATGGAGACATGTGCACACTAGTCCAGGTTCTCTCCCAGGTTTATCTATAGCAGAGAGAAAGGGTGGAAACACTTCACCTTAACCCAGGTCTCTCAAGGGCCAAGAGTCGTCCTGCCACCATCCTTGTGAAAACAGGCATTGCAGGTTCTGCTGCCTTGGGTGCTGCCACCCTAGCCACAGGTAATAAAACTTTTAGGCTTCTAAGCTCTCAGATAGACAGAGACATCAGATGTCTACAGGACTCCATCAGGCAGTTGGAGAGACAGGTTAACTCCCTAGCTAAAATGGTGCTACAGAACAGAAGGGGATAGTTCCTAAAGGAAGATGGCTCATACATGGCCTTAGGTGAGGTTTGCTGTTTTTACGCCAATAATTCAGGTGTAATTGAGTTTTACTGGGCCTCTGGTAACATTCCTCTTAGCCTTTACTGTGGGTCCATGCCTCCTAAATTGCCTGACCATATAGATCAAGAGGCACCCAAATGCCATCAAAATTAGGGTTCTAAGGACCCAATATAAGCCTCAAAATCAAAACAAGTCAAAGATTTGACTTATTTCCCAGAGCCAGTGGGGATGTAATATCCAAGCACTTTCATTTTATGTAAGTTTAACTGGTCAATCATCTAGTCACAGGACGACCCCTAGGAAGGCAGGTTATGTTAAACAGATGGGCAGAATACCTAGGGCATTAATGAGATAGCGACTTTTTCCTGCTTGTAATCCTACCTACGGGAGCAGAACTTGCTACCTACAACCATATAACCTGTGAGTTGCCTGCTTCCCTGAACTCTTCAGGGAAGCGTAATTTCCCTTTTTCTTCTTCATACCTTTCTTACTGAACCTGCTTTCTTTAAGGCTTTGGGCTGCCCCTAGCATCTTGAGCTCTTTACTTTCTCTAAAGCTTCCTTCTCCCAGCCATGTGGCTTCCCGTCAGCATGTGTCTGACCTCCCACCCAGACTCTTAACCTGCAGGGCCTCATGTCTTTCCTTCTTCCCACCATCCACCTCCTAAGGCAGCTGCCAAGATCACCAGCTCACCTGCCCTGAGGATTTCTTTTTCTTTAAAATTCTAATAAAATTGTAAATGCTTAAACACACACACACACACACACACAAAATAAAAACCTCTTATCACAAGTCTTACAGATAATACGGAACACCTGCTGAGAACATTGGTAAGGTTGTACCTAGATTTTTTTTTTAAATATGTATGAGTGTTATGCCTGCATGTATGTAAGTGCACTTGCACTCGTGTAGTACAGTGCCCACGGACGACAGAAGAGGGTGTTGGATCCTTGGAACTGGAGTAATGAACGGTTGTTAGCTGCCATGTGGGTGCTGGGATTCAAACCCAGGTCTTCTGAAGAAGAGCCAGTGCTCTTAAATGCTGAGCCATCTCTCCAGCCTTGCACCTACACTCTTAGAGAATAATAAAATAAAATCATTTCTTATTGATTTGATACTAAACAAGTCTCACCAAAGATAATTCTTTATGTTAAATTTAAACATTATAATTTTATGGAAGAGGTTCAATAGTCAAAGATACAATGGCCAGTATTACCATAATACCAAAACCATACAAAGATCTACCAGCAAAAAATTATAGGCCAATCTCTTTGCTAAATGGAAAAATTCTCAGTAAAATACTCGCAAATCAAATAAAGGGCACATCAGAAAGATTATCCACCATGATCAAGTTGGCTTCATCCTAGAGATGCAGGGATGAGCCAATGTATGTAAATCAATAAATGTAATTCATCATATAAATAGACTCAAGGACAAAAACCACATAATGATCTCTTAGTCATCATGCCAGACCTAACACTTGAAGTTTTTAGCCAGAGCAGTAAGACAAATGAAGGAGATAAAGGAAAATATACATTGGAAAGGGAAAAGTCAAAGTACCCCTATTTGCAGATGATATAATTCTATACATATAAGACCCTATAGACTCCACCAGAAAACTCCCTATAGACTCCACAAGAGCTGATAAATTCAGCAAAGTAGCAGGATATAAAAATAACACACAAAAATCATTAGCCTTCCTAGACACTAACAACAAACATACTGAGAAAGAAACCAGGAAAACAATCCCATTCATGAAAGCCTACACTGTTCCCCTTTTCTTTGGCCTCTTACATTCTTTCTGCCCCTTCTCTGACATTGCCTAAGCCTTAGAGGGGAGTGATACAGATTTATGGCTGGGCATTCAAAAGTCACTTATTCTCAGTTTGATTAGTCATGAGTCTCTGAATTTATCACTGAACACTGTGAAAAGAAACTTCTCTAACCAAAACAGTACTAATATATGGGTTTAAACATAGTTATCTCACAGGCAATTTGATGGGCACATCATGTCCATTTAACAAAATAACAGCTGAAATTTCCTCAGGGCCTATGGCCTCCCCAGCCATAAGCTTTTGACTCAGTACCAGATGTGAATTCCTTCCAGTGCAGTGGGCATAAAAATTTTTAATATAATTTGTATTGGTTTTATTTATAGTAAAATAGTAAAGTCATTTTATTTATGTTAATTTTTTTTTAAGTTGTGGGAAAACACACAGCAAACACTCCATTTCAACTGTTATATGTTCCCTTGGTCATGGTGGTGTTCCTACCATAGCAACAGAAAAGTAACTAATACACCGCCCTTGCCTGATTTCATGTCTTTTTTTTTTGGTAGGCCTATCAAGTCTAATTCATGTCCCCAAATACCTCTCACTGTGGGTTTAATCCCCTGGTGCCTAGTCAACTTACCCAGCATCACGCTCATCAATCAATGAATGGATAATGAAAGCATAGTACATTTACACAATACAGTATTATTCAGCTGTTAAGAATAATAACATTATGAAATTCACAAGTAAATGTATGGAACTAGAAAACAATCATTCTGAGGTAGCCCCGACCCAGAAGGACAAATGTTACATGTTCTGTCTCATAAATAGGTGCTAGCTTTGAATTTTTAGATATGCATGTTTCCACTGGAAAAATTAATAGATGTCAGGAACTACTAAGGGGCCATTGGGGGTAGGTTTCATGGGAGGGAAGAAACCTACCCCCAACAGCCCCTTTACTTCTACTAAAGTATTAAATTAGCTTTTTTCTAAATACTGTTTTCCCAGACTTATCAAGATCCATACACAATATAAGTAAATTCTTACTTTTAAGTAAGAGTGTACTGCTTCCCACACACCACAGGAGTTCACATGCTCTAAATGGCTCTTTCTCAGTCTATAGAGAGCTGCTCATTATTTTATCTATCATTAGCTGTAATTATCTAGTACATTGCTAAAATTTCTTCAATCTGAGAATGTGCTTACTTGATAATAGGGAATTTTAAAAAGTAAATATTTTGGTTGTACCACCATTTAATACTTTCATTAATATAGCAGGATACAGGGGTTGCAGAGATGGCTCACAGTTTCCAAAGGATCTGGGTTTGATTCCTGGCACCCACATGGTGGCTAACAACTGCCCATAACTCCTGTTCCAGGGGATCCAACACCCTTTTCTGACCTCTGTAGGCACTGCACAACACAGGCACACCTACCTACATGCAGGCAATACATTCATACACATTAATATATATATATATGTATATATGAATGTATGTATGTTTATATATGAACTGGCTTTTGAGAAAGGGGTGGTTGAAACAGTATTTCTACGTTCCAATGAAGACCAGGTAAAAAGGAAATCAGGAACAAAATCCCATTTATATTAACACGAAAAATATTTACGAAGGATAAACCCACAACCTCTAAAAAGAAAAGTATACAGTAGTAAAGAAATTAGAGAAATCGAAATGTGCTTGAACTGTCAGACTACTGTAGAAATGAACAGTCTACTGAAAGCCATCTACACAATTCAATGCAATACTGATAATTCCAAAGAAGTTACCACCCCAGTAACCTCATTAGAATGCATTCAGTGTTTGCCACAAAAAGGGTTTATGGGTCAAGTATAGTAGTGCACACCTTTAATTCCAGTAGGCAGGAGGTAGAGACAGTAGGCGCTCTGTGAGTTCAAGGCCAGTCTGATCTGCAGAGTGAGATCCAGTCTCAAAAAGGAGGGTAAGAGGTTTATGCTAAGCAACCAATGACATACCCACAACTTAGGAAATTCCAAAGGTTTTAGGATCTCCTTGCCAGAATCTGAGGAAAAGACCAATTTGTAAAAGTTGTACTACAGGGCTGAGAATGAGGCTTAGTTGGCAGAGTGCTTGCTCAGCATGCAGGATCCCTACCCTGGGTTCCATCCCAGTCACTACAAAACCAGATGTGGTGACCCAAGTCTTTTACACCAGAATTTAGAGGACGGAGGCAGGAGGATAAAGAATTCAAATTCCACAGCTACATGTGAAGTCCAGACAGCCTAGGATACATGAGCCTGTGCAAGAAGTGTAAGGGGAGGGAGAGGGAGAGACATGAGTTTGACCCTTGAACCTATGCAAAAGGTAGAAGGAACCAACCTATGCCAAGAAGTATTCCTCTGACCTCCGCAGGCCTCCATGGCATGTCCACCCCACAGGTTGATCACATACAAACAATACTAATCATTTTTTTGATGTACTGCACACTCAAATCAACTTTCAAACAAACATTTTCTCCAATCAGTAGAAAATAAAAGTGCTTTTCACTCAATCTGCCCCTCTTAGACTTTCCCAATGGTCAGAAATAAGTCTACAGAGACCAGTTACCCAAAGGCAGAAAACAGCTAAATGTTTCTCCCAGTCATCTATGTTTAGAGAAAGACTAGAGCAAAACAACTACAAAAACACAATGATAGAAACCAGAAATTCCCTGAGATGTCACATCACCTACAGTGGAGCCCGCGTGAGGTACTCTCCGTGGGTCAAGGCTGAGAAAACTTCAAAGGAAGAATGCTTCCTGGAGAACGGCTGTGTTAAAAAAGCATGCTGTGTCCTTGGCTGTTCTGCTTTAGTTCCTGTCTTTATTGCTGTCTTTATTCCTGTTCTTTCCTCATAGAGGAACTGCTTTGTACCTACTCAGGTCATTAGGCCCACCTGAAGAGAGACTAGATACGGATGATTTCCTGGGAACTCAGTTTCCTGATATTAGACTTCCTCCAAATGCTCTTTTCTTATTTCAAACAATAAGAAAAGTAGCTAAGAATAGGCAACCTTGGAAAATTCTAGATAAATTACAGGGATACTGAAAGAAGATTGCTGCCTACAGTTAAGACAGACTTAGGAATTGCCTATGAGTTAGGGAGAGGTAGGCTATGGCATCCTCTTAAGGGAAAGGAGAGCATATTCAGAATCCCAGAGCCCATTGATGAACCACTGCCTCATACAGGAGTTTATGAAAGAAATAATAGATGGGTAAATATTCAAGAATGGAAAGTTTCATGGTATTCACTATAGTTTATGGATAGGTTAGCTAGATCCAGACAACCTTGGTGCCTTTACTACAAGTCAGCAGCAAGTATACTTGAATAATTACAGGCAGTATAAGAAACATGGATAGAAAGAATAGGAAAATAGGGATAAGAGAAACAAGCCTTTGAAGTCATATGGAGTTATTATAACTTCACTGACCTAGTCATTGGCCTCAACCACCAAAACCTCAGAAGTAAAATAAAACTTTGGCCTCGGCCTCCGAAACCTCAGAAGTAAAATAAAATTGAGAAAACGGAACCATATAATTACCAACCATGAAATTTATAAGTAGCTGATGTTGCCAAACCACTAAGGGAAAAGGACAAATAGTCTAAGCACCTGATTAATTAGATAAAAACACTGTACACTGTACTGTATTGTTTTGATTTTGAATTGTATTTCTAAGAAAATGATTAACCATGAAATCAACCTGATGCCTGCACAATCTTGTTCTGTAACTTGTATAAAATCTGATGCTCCACTTTAGAAAATTACATTCAGATCATCAACCATCTCTTGTGTTGTGTCTGTTTGTCACTCGCCGAATCCTTGCCCACTCTCCGATTCCCTGTTCCCGTCGGACTGAGTGCTCCGGTCTGAGCTGGTCCGTCACACTGAGACAAATGTCTTGCCCTAGCCTCATTGTTAATAGTCACATCCCTATCTCGGGCCTGATAGGATGCCACAGCTGCAGTAAGCCAAACAATCCATTCCTCTTCTCGGGGTGTCGCTGCTGCCTTAGCTCCACCATTATCAAACTAGCCACAGCCAAGCTAAACAGCTTCTCTGTTCTGCAACTCCAGGAAAAGGGCCCAACGGCACCCCAACTCAGGCGTCATAGCTGTGTTTGTGTGTGCCTTCTTTATTTTCTAGTCATACACAATTCAGTCTCATGCCCTCACACCTTTGCACAGCTTGCTTGCCCATGGAGAAGCTGTGTCACCTTTGCTAAACAAATCCTCTGTTCAGTCTGCTGAAGCTCTGGTCTTTTGCGGAAACTTTATTCTTTCTCTGTCCTAATTTGGTGCTGAAACCCAGGAGAGGGATTTTTTCAGGGGGTCCGTCTCAGTGGCACCAAGCCCTCTAGAGACCAATCTTTCTAATTTTCATCTTTCCTTCTTGCTTTCCCCGTTTTCTAAGACCTCACTGAGCTTCAGACAAGAGGCGGTGCTCCACTGACCCTCACTTCACATTCACCACACCAGACAAGGTAATCTGCTGGTCCTGATTTGGGAGGCACCCCAATCAGGTCTCAGGAACCCCAGGAGTTCCCTCCATTTTCTGTTGATCCTAAGACTTAGAGGTTTGAGGGCTGCAAAATCTCCCCACTGAACCTCTTCTTTTTGGAGTCTATGAGGTGGGGGACTCCCACTCCTAGACACCAGGGCTGTTTCCCATCACTGAAAATCAAGGGATGCCTTGAGGGGTTGGATCTGACCTCCATTCTATTCTTACCTTGTTCCCAACCATGGGTTCCAAATTGTTCATTCCAGAAGACACATCTTTAGTCTGATTCAAGCTAATCTAAATATCTCCATTTGGGAAATCTCAGACTAGCCACACTCAGCTCTTGGTCCCCATCTGGCCTCAATATAATGACCATCACTGGCCCAAATTCGGGTCCTTTAATTTCAATACCGGGATTTACACAACATTATCACCCAAAATAGAGACTGGTTCGAAGGCACACACACACTTGCAGCCCTTGTTCTGCTTCTCAAATTCTTCTCTGTCAACAAAATCCTCTGCCTGTAAAACGTTCTTACCTTTCTGTAGCCTGGTGTGCTGACCCCCATCCTTCCTCAAAAGCCAGTTTGGCCAGAAACAAAGGCTCCCTTTATCTACCTTTCCCCTGCTGTGACTCTTAACTTTTCTGTGGGAGGTCCCTCTACAGATTTTTCCCCTTGAGTTCTTGCTGAAGATTTAAATGGCTCAATGGGTTAGAGCACTGATAGCTCTTGCAGAAGACCCATGTTCAATTCCTAGCACCTGAACCTCACTCATTTTTTTTTCTCCTGTCCCTTAGGATGTAAATCCTCTTAGTTTCATTTCATTCAGCTGCTTGTTGCTGAAAAATAAAAAAAAAAAACTGTTGTAGGCTTTTCCACCCACTATGTTCTCAGGTTTCCTATCTCCTAAAAAACCACTGCCCTCCAAGTTTTCGCTTCCATTCTGTTTATGAGATCTTCCCCTACCCTTTCACCAGTGCCTCCGTCACTCATAAAATTTATTATAAACTTCAATTTGATAAGGTTTTCCTCTCTATCTACTGTCTACATTCATTCAAAACCTAAAACTCTTTAAACTATGTTTTCTACTACATTCATCTGGGACCCTACAAAGCCCCAATGCATACACACGTACTATTAATTTATTACATTATCTTTTATGTTTAATTCAAATTCCATATTCTTTTAATAAAATGATACTACATAGTGCTCTCCTCTGAGTCAAACCACTGCCTTCTTCATGACTTCAGCTGTGCCTACTTACAGAAAATCATCATAATTAGACGTGTTAATTATCATGTTTCGGGTGCACCATTATGTCATATATGTCTTCATGTGTTAAGATCTCACGTAATTCTGTCATGTATGTCTATGTTAATTATCTTCACATGTTATTTATGTCAAGACAATTTTAAATTGTGGCCACTTTTTCCCTTTCTGTTCTTTTTACTGTGCACAAGAATTATTGGTTTTATTTATGGCATGCCCAATCAAAATACACATATACAGATTTATAAATATGGGTATTTTGATGGTACATTCAAAGGCCTTCTAAACTTGGGTACCCTAATCATTTTTTAAGTCTATAAAACAATGTCTCTAGGTCTATTAAATGTTTCATAAAACTTTTATTTTTTTTATTTTTATTTTTTGGTCTTTTGGCGACAGGGTCTCCCTGTAGCCCCAGCTGTCCTGGAACTCACTATGTAGACCAGGCTGGCCTTGAACTAACTCATAGAGATCCACCTGCCTCTGCTGGAACTACAGGCATGCGCCACCACACCCAGCTCACAAAACTTTTAAATACTAATCACTCATACCAAACAACATCTAAGTTGGTTATATAAAGATCCTATTTGTTAAATACCTTTTTGGGTTCTGGGTTGCTTTCAAAATGTTTTAAGTTATCCATTTTGTTTATCTCCTGTTAAAAAATATTTTGGTTTAAGATAACAAAAGCATAATCTCCACAAAGAATAATTACAAAATCTTGATTACTAAGATCTTATTTATAATTAAGAATGTATTCATAGTTTATATAAACTTACATATCTTAAAAATAATTTATTTGGTATCAAATTGACTTCTAAGTCAAATTAAATTAATTAAAGTTAAATTAACCCAAAAATATTTTTTTCAGGTCAACATGTTTTGTTTTTGTTTTTTTTTTAATTTAATTATTATTTTTATTTTATGTGTATGTATTGCCTGAATGTAGGTAAGCGCACCCATGTCGTGCTATGCCCCTGTTCAGCAGGGGCTGTCGGATCTCCTGGGACTGGAGTTACAGGCAGTTGTTAGCTGCCAAGCGGGTGCTGGGATTTGAAACTGGGTCTTCTGCAAGAACAACCAGTGCTCTTAACTGCTGAGCCATTTCTCTAGCCCCTCGGGTCAACATGTTATCTCTTTAATCCTTATCTTAATTTTGGTTCTACAAAATGGTTCCTATTACTTCAAAATGTAAGTTAATTTTAAATAATAATTTCTACTCCAGGGTACAATTTGTCTCTATGTTTTTAAATACATTTTATATAAAATATTTTACACTACTGCCTTTTTAAAGCCAACAGACAGGTTTATCAAGGTCCATTTCTTTGCCAAACTTATATAAAACATCCTCTAAACATTTAAAAATTTGGTTTTTTAAAACCTGCTTCAGGGCTTGCAAGGAAATCTCAGAGTTTATACATTGTACTAGTATGTTTAAAGTAATTGTTTGGGGCTGGAGAGATGGCTCAGCAGTTAAGAACTCTGGTTGTTCTTACAGAAGACCTGGGTCCGAATCCCAGCACCTTCATAGCAGCTAACAACTGTCCGTAACACCAGTTCCAGGGGATCCAATGGCCTCTTCTGTCCTCCGTGGGCATTGCACGACACAGGTGCACTTACCTACATGCAGGCAACACACTCATACACATAAAATAAAAATAACAAAATATTTTAAATTGTTCTTCTATCTATATATATCTCACAACAAATAATGGATTTGTTTTTCAGTGTTGTTATGTCTCAGGGAATCAATGAAAAAAATAAAGGGTTAGGAAGTTAGAAAGTTAAAATGACTGAATATTTCCAGGATGGAGGAAATGAGAATGTTTAAGCAAGTTTATTGACGGTCTGAGCAGGTTTATAGAGGTACAGGATTGTTATTATAATAATTACAGTTACAGCCAAAATTTTCTATCTACTCCTCTGCCTTGCACTACACACCCAGTTACAGTCATAGATTGCATGGATACAGACAAGTATTGGGGTTACCTGTAACTAATTAAGATGTCCTTTATGTTTCTCTATATTATACAAGTTTCATTTTTGGTACTTTCTTTTACCCATAACAAAATAATTTGGCTCAAAAGGATCTAGGTTTTGCCTCCCGGAACCAGATGGGCAATCCAAAAAAGAAAAAAAACAGTTTTGGTGAACTTGGTCTGAATCCTAATCAGCTTAATTCCTGTCTATAGGTATATGACATACACACCCTCCTTGTTCCTTCTAAAAAACTATAAATCAGGGTTGGAGGAGAGGGGCTGGGAAAGAAACTGCTTCTGTTTGTAGTAAAATAGCCTTCATTTGAGACAGACCTAAGAAAATTATTTAAAGTTCCTTTCCTGGGCCATGCCTACCTAACCTGTAATGTTAAATCTCTTCTTTCTCTGACTTAGTTCAGTCAAACCTAGACTTAATCCTCATAAAGGCTAACTTAAGGTTCAAAATATATATATAGTCAAGATTTAAACAAAAATGTTTAATTTTCTGTTCAAGCTTTATCTACATATTACTCTATCTACATATTACACAGTAATATGTAGATATATTTTGAACTTAAGGTTCAAAATATAGTCAAAATTTGTTAAAAAATGTTTTTGTTCAAGCTTTGCCTACATATTACACAGTAATTAAAGGTAGCAGACTGGTATACCTGACCTTCTTGGATATTTAATAAACATACTTAAAGGCCTATACTAATTTGGTCAAAAAGGACTTAAAGGGACAGTTTTTTGTTTTTTTTTTTTAATATTTTATTATTTTTATTTTATGTGTATGCATGTATTGCCTGCATGTAGGTAAGTGGACCCGTGTCATGCAATGCCCCAGGAGGACAGAGAGGCTGTTGGATCCCGTGGAACTGAGGTTACGGACAGTTGTTAGCTGCCACCTGGGTGCTGAGATTTGAACCCAGGTCTTCTGCAAGAACAGTCAATGTTCTTAACCGCTGAGCCATCTCTCCAGCCCCTTAAAGGGAGTTTTGTTCCTTGCCCTCCAAAGTCAACTAAAGTCCCAAACAACTATGGGGGAATCTCAAAATGTCCTGTAACTGTGATGAGTCACATGTTCTCTTGTTCAGGGAGGTCATGGAAACCCCACTAGAAGGACTTAGACCAGTGCCCAGTCTACAAAGAGAAGGGTCAACACAGAAGAAACTTTCCTCCATGCTTCCAAGTGAAGTCACGGTTGAGTAGGACCATCTGACTTATCCTCACATAGACAAAACTGGTAAAAGAAAGGCCAAAGGAGCCAGGGGCTCCCCCCAAAGCCTGAGTGACCCCTGAGGATCAGAACTTCAACTGACCCTCACAATAAAACAAAAAAATTGGTTAATTTGAGCCAACTGTATGATCTTAAACACCCAACAGGAAAGTATAATCAAATATAAAATAATTTGTATATTTAAGAGTCCAAGGGATCACTTTCCAGACATTAGGCTTAAGTTCATATAAAATGTGATTTAGACAACTATTTCTCACTAATAATCTTGTTCTTAA
>NW_008329323.1:588434-588796 GCF_000622305.1 Nannospalax galili | reverse complement strand
AAAAATGACTAAATTTCTTCTCTCTCCCTGTCTATAAGTCATTTGGGAGGAAACTCACACTGTGATTCTAGCCACTCCAACAACTATCAAAGTGCCAGAAAAACAGATTCTGAGTCCAGTCATAACAGCCAAAAAATAAAAAGAGGATGATGCTCTTGGAAGCCCTCATCAAAAAATGAACTTTGGGTGGTACACGCCTTTAATCCCAGCACTCAGGAGGCAAGTGGATCTCTTTGAGTTCAAAGCCAGCCTGGTTTACATAATGAGTTCCAGACCAGCTGCGGCTACAATGAGACTCTGTCTCATAAAGACTAAAATAATAATAATAATAATAAGACTCTGTCTCATAAAGACTAAAATAA
>NW_008329323.1:570251-588416 GCF_000622305.1 Nannospalax galili | reverse complement strand
AGAAGAAGAAGAAGAAGAAGAAGAAGAAGAAGAAGAAGAAGAAGAAAAGAACTTTAATTTGAACATTTAAAATTCATCCTGTTTTAACTTCTCCTGGTTCCCTGCCTAAACTTGTGCCTATCTACACTCGCCTTTACTTCTCCTTCACATCTCCCAAACATCAGTCAAGGACTCCCTTTTCTCTCTATAGCTAACAGTTATACACTTTGGGGGTCTTTTAGATAGACCTACTGAAGGGGTAACCCAGTTGTCACACTCTATGCTCCTATTCAACATGGAAGAAGCCAGAATGACTGATGTCAAAATTCTCTATTGACAATTAAGGTTACCTTTTTGGAAGGAGGAGTAATAAAAACAGGAGGTAGAAATTGGTCAGGCAGTTTAGGGTAAAGCCCCCCAAAGAAAATGACTAGTTTCTTTCTGGCTAAGAGCTGAAAATTCCCTTAGATCTAGGAGTAAATTTATCCCTACCTAAGGCTAAAAATGTCAAAAACTATCTAATCCAAAAATGTTTCTAGTTCCACTATAGCTAGAGGCTGGGGAGGCCAAGAAGGGGTTCTGGTTTTTTGCCATAACTCTCCTTTTTTCCAGAAATAATATCCTACTCCTAGAAAACACACTGAGGATGTGCCCAGAACCTGGATGGACCTGGACACTTTAAATGAGGATTGAACTGACCAGCTCATCTTCCCATCCCCTCCTTGTACTATACTTACTGTTGTCTCCAAATATTCTTACAGACTCTCCTGACAGAACAGCTCATGACTGCCCAAGCCACTACCTAAGACCAGATTAAGGCTATGCTCCCACTCTAAATAATTAAAAAAAAAAAAAAAAAAAAAAAAAAAATGCCCCCAACTCCTTTCTTTTTTATGTCTTAAGAGTCTGGAATGATAGAAACCAGAAGTTCCCTGAGACAAATGTCTTGCCCTAGCCCCAATGTTAATAGTTAGTCACACCCCTATCTCAGGTCTCATAGGATGCCACAGCTTCAGTCAGACAACCCACTCCTCTTGCCAGGATGTCTTGCTGCTCTAGCTCCACCTTTATCAAACTAGACACAATCAAGCTAAACAGCTTCTTTGTTCTGCAACTCCAGGAAAAAGGCCCAAGGCCACCCCGATCCAGATTTCACAGTTGTGTGTGCTTGCTTTATTTTCTAACCATATATAATTTAGTCCCACCCCCTCACACCTTTGCACAGCTTGCCTGTCCATGGAGAAGCTGTGTCACCTTCACTGAACAAATCTGTTCAGTCTGCTGAAGCGCTGGCTCTGGTCTTTTATCTAAACTTTATTCTTTCTCTGTCATTCTAAATCTAACACACAATTTCAACTACATGCTTCCCTTTGTCAGGCTGTCTTCACAACCAGGAAGGGGAGAAAAGCATTAGGAAATAAAAATTTTGGACTCTGAAATGATGACTGCAAAATGAAATCCATTTTAAGCAAATTTACATTTTTCTTCTTCCTCCAAGTCTGGCAATTTTGTCCCAGTATAACGGATTACCCGGAATTATTATCAAAACAAAAAGAAACATACACAAACAAAACAAAAACTGAAGGGGTGGGGGAACTACACAGGATGATGGGTTAGGAGCTAGGGATACAGCTTTGGTCTAACATGTGCCAGACCTGGGGTTCAAATGCAGTACTGAGAAACAAAGGGGGGAAAACGTGATCACAGGGAAAAAGGAAGGGCAGGGCACACGAAAGTTTAAGGGCAGATGTAAACAGCGAATGCTACCCATGTCGGATGGTCTGGACTCCGCATCTCCCACCCACCCACCCGGGCTGCATTGACTGCGGAGGCCCAGGTTCGCAGGGCGGATTCACCCCGAGAGGACCGGAGACCCGGATGATGCATTTTCATAGGACAAGATCAGATACCGGGCTCCCGACTTCCTGCTCTACACACAATTCAAGTACACTTGGGGATGATGGCACCAGAGCCAGACTCCACGTCGGACTCCGCTGCACAGCGAGAGCGGAATTCCGGGCGGCGGCGCCACGTCGCGTCAAAGCCGCCGCAGTGTCATGAACCCGCCACCCACGACTCCACATGCCACCGCACGCTCACCATTTCCTGCTTCTGATGCATCCAGGTGTCAGGATAGATAACAGTCACACAGGAACAGACGCCACATTTATCCCAAGAAGGACACAGGAGTTAAAAACAGGCGCCAGGGGCGGCATCCTCCGACTATCCGTGCTGTTCATTGGACACTTCGTGCAGAAAAGTAACAGCGGCCCTGATTGGTGAGGGACACCACTCCCGCCTCCTAAGAAATGAATGACAGGCCAAACATCCTTTCCCTGGCTGCTTGCAGCTAAAATGGCAGATTCCAGCTACTGCGTATTCTAACCCAGGAATAAGCCTGGACCAACCTGAGGTATCATTCTATTTAAGGAGAACATGCTCCGGTCTTTATAGTGTACCCGTTGGCTTCCTTATGTACTTACTGAGGCTCTCCTACTTTTTCCCGCAGATAAATTGTACTACAGGTTTGCTCTGGAGATTCCAGATGCAATACCCCAAGGAGAAAACCAACCGAAATCTGAGTAGGAGGAGCCCTGGGTCAGTGCAGGCACAGGAACAAAATGTATAACCGGATATGCAAAATCAAAATCTGGGATGAAGCAAATGCTAAGGCTTTCTCACAAATTATGTTTCAATCTATCCATTTTTGGCTAAGAAAATTAAAACACAACCAAAGTGAGACAATTATTTAATACACCAGCGAAATCTAATTACATGGCAGCAATATTCTACAAAAAATTCAGGAAGTATAAATAGCAACCGGTGAACTTCGGGAAAAGAGGTTTTTTTGCCCAAAGTAGTAGGAAAATCTCCATTCACAAGTATAAAATACTACCAAACTTTTTCAAGATCACATTGACAGGAGCCCCATAGTGGATCATTCTCTAGTGATGAAAGAGATATGATGCCCTCTAGGAACTTACCACCGCCGCTGCCGCACTACCACGCCCGCCCCCCAGTAAAGAATGAAGAGACAGGAATGTTTATGAAACCAAAATTTATTAAAAGTAAGAAGATTCCTCATTAACGAGGAGTGGATCTAGGAACCAGGAGTCCATCTTTCTCTCTGGGGATCTTGGGCATTTATTTTGGGTAAGGGGGGGTCTTGAGTTGAAAGCCTCCTTATTGGCTTATAAACGATTCAAAGGTTGATTGACAAGTTGCTTCAGACATGGTGAGTCATGCCTTTCATGCCAGCACTCCACATTCAGAGGCACAGCAATCTCCCTGAGTTCCAGGCTAGCCAGAATTACATAGTGAGACCATGTCTCAAAAAATTAGGGGCTGGAGAGATGGCTAAGCTGTTAAGACCACTGGCTTCTCTTGCAGAGAGCCCAAGTTTGGTTTCCAGCACCTATATGGTAGCTAACAACCTTCTGTAACTCCAGTTCCAGGGGATCCAGCACCTTCTTCTGACCTCCACAGGCATTGCACAACACAGGTGCACATATATACATGCAGGCAATACATTCATACACATAAAATAAATAATAAAAAATAAAATATTTGAATAAATTAAATTAAAAATCAAAACCATACATACTGCCCTCAATATACTGTGTATGTCTAGAGCAAGCCAGAGAATTTGGCTTGTCCGGTACCAACCAACAGACTGAGTATATCTAAAGGAGGAATGCAAAAAGGCTCAGTTTTTAGGTCTCAGGGAACAACCAGGAAGTAGATGTAGATTTGGAAATGTGGTGGTGAGATTGCAGTTACCTAGGGCTCCTTTCCTTTGCTGTATCCCTACTGAAAGGACTATCTGAATCCTAATCTCCCTCATTACCATCTCTCAGTAGGTAAACTGCTGTTAAGGGGATTTGGCTGATGACTGATCTTTACTACTTCCAGCTAAAGGGGGTGATGTACTATGTATGGCACAGTCAGGGTTCCACCAGAGTCTATGAAGGAGCCCATGGCAGAAGAGTCCATATGACATTGAACTGGATGTAGGCCTCACTACCAGGTAATGGCACATTCCCTTGGTCCTCTCATGTTCTCTATATTTGGAATAGCATTCACAGCATATATAAAATAGAATTAGTAATAGTATAATAAAGGAGGTTAAGAGAAGAGTCTATCCCATTTCAGGTAAGCTCAGAGATGATAGAAACATGCAAGATGGCCAGCTGAAGAATCTCCTGCATGTATTATCATAGGTATCGACCAAATCCAGGACAGCTTTTCCTCTTTTCTCAGTACTTTATGGAGGGTCCCATTAGCTTCCTCTAAATTTTGAATTATTTCCTTATCTGCTAGGTTAAACTGAGTCTATCCATTGTGCCTCCATAATCCTGAGGTGGTGTGCTGGATCCAGCATTAATTTTAAAGAGGAAGTCTTCTCTTTAGGTTAACATAGTGTTATCTGTCAACCCTAAGTGGAGTTCTTGTATTATTTTGGGAGCGCACCAGATTCCAGCTTAGGGAAGCACATATTCAAATGGTTTGCAAGAAAAGTCAGACAAAGTTATAGTTTCATTGGAGGTGCCTTCCTGGCAGAAGATTCCCTTCCCCATGAAACAAGCATTGTGCTTAGTGGGGGTGGACACCAAAATCCATATCTGACAGAAGTCTGGATTCCACTGTCCTCGTGGGCATAGGCAATTGTCATATTCTTGGTGACAATCAGAGAGATGTAAAATCCCAGTGGCACTCATTTTGAAGGCTTGTCCATCTATAACCCATGGACATGACACAGGTGTCTTGTCCATGATGCAGGTTCCCTATCCCTGTGAGGTATACTACAGGGTACTTGACAGATTCATTTAACAATGGAACATGGGCTGTCAGTATGCAATACTAAGATGGCATTTATTATCTATCATTTTCCATAGTTCCAGCTACTTATAAAGTCTCAGATGTGTTTGGCCTATGCCTCAGCATGGACAAAGGTGGGCCATTGTTTCATGGCCAGTTCAGTTTCCATTTGAATCAATATAGTTAATAACCCCTGTTTGATCAGTGTAACAGGCCTGTTCCCACGTTTGGGTCTGGAAATAATTGCATAAGCCCTGCTTGGTATGAGTTTATCCACTCCTTTAAACATGAATATTCTTTAGCAACATTTCCCATCCTCTGTCTTCCTCTTGAAACAACAGGCTCACAGAATGTACAATTTTAGAAAAAGAACAGATTTCTAGAAAGAGTCCTTCCTGTGTTGTGGCCCATTCTACCTGGCCCAACCCAGTGCCCAGTTTATTTGAGAGACCCCTCCTTAACTGAGCACTATGTCAGTTTTGGGATATTCACAAGAAATAATGATTCCTCTGAAGGGCTGTGGCCTCAATACAGTTAGGAAAATAAGCATGTACCCCAAATCTCAGAGTATCCCAATGTGGAGTTCAAATGGTAGGAGTAATTCCCAAGTAGGCTATGGTCTGGGTCTACTATAGGGTTCCCAGAACCACCCAGGTTTCAGAATCAGTCATGTTGGCATTACCTGGAAAATATGTTCACCAAGCCACACCCACTAATTGGAACCTTGAAGTCACAGAAGACTCTGTGATCCACCCAGAGCTTTAAGGAAGAAATTCAAAGGGAAGTAAGCCAAATAACAATAGATTTTGCATATTTTTCCCAGTCTCTTATGAGACTTATGAAAACTTTTGGTGGGATGGCCATGGCAACACCAAAGTCGATCTGTTGTTTTAGGAATATAATCCCTTGTTCTTGAGGGAACCCCAGGCTAGGGGTTGATAAACATACACACACATATAATAAAAAAGTAAATTAAAAAAAAGAATGTCCCCTTGGCCAGTATTCTACTGTTCCAGTTGATACATTTGATAGACGGACTTCAGGTTCTTCCACTAAAAAGGTTTAGGTAACCAAAGCTGATTGTCAGGGAATACCCACCATCAATGATGGTCTATCTGATGGTCCTTCTTAGAGACCACAGTCAGGTCCTTAAGGGAATATCAGGGTCTGTGGTGATAGCAGAGATTCTTTTCCAAGAACATGGCATTTAGTATCTAGGACTGCCTGCCTACTTGAATCATCTGCTCTTTTTCCACTGGTGACAGGAAATGACCCTTTGGCTGTCTTGAGCAAGGAATTACAGCTACTTGAAGGAGAGACAGGAGGACAACATGGAAGAGTTTAAGGATTCCCTGTGAAGACTTTACTGGGGAGTCCAGAAGAGTTTAAAAGACCCCTTTCCCTCCAGATAGCTACATGAGCATTTAAAATTAGGAAGGCATATTTAGAATCTGTATAGATTATTAACTTTCTTTTGTAGGGATACTTCAAAGACCTTAGTGAGAACAAGGAATTTAGTCAGCTGGGCACTAGAAATCTGTGTAGAGGCCCCAATGCAAGGGTGCCAAAATGTAGCCACAGCTTACCCAGCATATCTAATTCCACCCTTTACAAAAGCACTACCATCCACATACAGTAGTAAAGTAGAATTCTCCAGAGACTGGTCAGGATGTGCTGCATAGCTCTCCATTAGGACCTCTTCACAGGGCTAGAAGAGATATGTGTGGCAGGATTTAAAGTTTGACAGGCCTTAATTGACTTTTCAATATGAGGACTTTGTATTTGACTGACAGTCTCCTTCAGAATGCTTCCAATGTTATATGGTCTGTGAATGGCCAGAGGGCAGAGAAGGGTAAACTTTTGGACTTCAAGAAACAGAAGTCCCAGGGCTATAACTACTAGTTGACAGCTAGGTCTAAGCCTTTACTGAGGGTTTGAGCCAAAAAATGTGTGATCATACCCAAAACTAACCCTTTTCTCTCTGTCACATACAGATGTAATTGGAATTGAGTGGGCAGACCTAAAGTGGGAGCCTGGGTGAGGTCTCTCCTTAGCTTTTCAAAAGCATATTGAGATTCATGGGTCTATAGATTATTAGACTACCTCTAAGCTTGAGTTTGTGTGAAGGCCTGATAAAAGAGCCTTTCTAATTCAACATATCCAAGAATCAAAATTGTGAATATCCTATGACTCCCAGGAAGGCCCTTAGCTCTTTCAAGGTCTTAGTGATGGGCAATTTTAAGATAGGTTAGATCCTTTTAGATCCCAAGACCCTAGTGACCTTTGTTAAGATTGGAACCAAATTCTTTAGGCAGGGTATGTACCTTTAAGCCTAGCACCCCAGAGACAGAGACAGTAGATCTCTGTGAGTTCTTTCGTGGTCAGCCTGGTCAACATTGGGAGTTCCAGGCCAGCCAGGGCTGCATAGTGAGATCCTGTCTAAAGAGCAAATAAAATTTTAAAAATTCTCTGGGGCTGGACAGATGACTCAGTGATTGAAAGCACTGACTACTCTTTCAGAGGACATAGGTTCAGTTCCCAGAAACCATATGACAGCTCGACTGTTTTAACTCTAGTTCCAGAGGATCTGAGAACTCTTCTGGCCCATGGAGTTATTGGATGCAGATATTGCACTTACATCTACTCAGATAAAACACTCATAATATAAAATAAAAATAATCAAAAAAATTAAAATTGGAAACAAATAAGTGACCTTGTGTTTACGGAGTTGGAACTTATTTCAAAATATTTCATGTCCTCTCTCTGCCAGGAATTTCAGAAGAGACTCTTGTGGTCCAGAAGATTGCTCCCTCAGAGGGCCCACATGAGAGAAGGTCATCTTTGTACTAGAGCAGTATGCTTTGGGGATGTGTCCAGCCTATTAGGTTCCAGGAGAGTTATCCCAAACAGGTGAGAACTAACCTTTCCTTAACCTCTTTCTTTAGCAGATATTGTTTTTGGTGGGGAAAGTGGGAAGCCTTTGAGGTGAACAATCACTGGGATAGCCATTGCCCCTACTGTAGTCTCCCCATCTTCCATACTGTGGGAATAATTTTGTTTTGCAGCAACGACAAACAAGAATTCTGTCCTGGGGGCTGCAGAGCTGGTACACCTGTTAAGGGCTCAGGCTCACAACAATAAAAACAAGAATACTGTCCTAGTGGAAGGAGGAGTTGAATTTTCATTCTATCCAAGACATCTCTTCCCATATGGGAAGCTGGAGTCTTGGGGACTATTAGGAAGGATGACAGAAATGGAGATCTCCCCTGGAGCAGGCAAGTGGGTGAGGGAAATACCTTTCAAGAGGATGGCCTGATATGCCCTGAATGGTAATCTTTCACTGGGAGCTAAGATTCCCAATCTCCTAGAGCATATCCTGGCCATCCCAGAGTGAAAGGAATATTGAGGGCCTTTTTTTCAGTTTCCAAAGTTCCTATTTATCCCTATTTTTCACTGGTGGAAATCTTGGATGAATTCATTCCCATCTGTAATCAAAAGCAACATATATGTGTTTCAGTCGATGTCACACTATCCTTCTCCTCACAGCATCTCTGCCCTGAGGGGCGTCTCTGATGTATCATTTGTTCTCCCCAGGGATCAGTTCCCAGATAGTGGGGCTGCCTGTGCTTTCCCATGGCCCCCTGTTCCACTCCCTATACTTTTGCTTATATCTAAGACATCTGTGGTATCCCCATGCCGCAAAGAAAAAAAAACTCCCTAAAGTCCCACACAAATGGTTATACACTAGCTAAGAAGGCCAACCTGTCAAGAAAGAGAACTTTTCCACCTGCTCGAGTGGGACACAATTCATAGTCCAACTACCTGGCTTGAGAAAGACCAGTGTGCAACTGTGTCCCAAAATAGAGGCCCAGTGGACCTCAAATAGCAAACTGGAAATGATGACTGCTTAATATAAATGTCCCTGGTTCCTTCCCATTTATGAGTTCAATGACCTTCTTTATGAAAGGTAATGCCAGTGAGGGACATAATAGACCAAGTGGCCCAGAATGATAATAAGTCCTCAAGGGTCAGGTCAACCCAGCTGTTAAGCCTACTGAAGGCCTTGGAAACAGCAGAAGCAAGATGCTTAAGAGCATATAAACAGGTAAAAAAAATATTACCCTCGGGTTATTGTTCTTCCCAGATAGACCTGAAGAAAGTTACCCAACTCTTAAAGGGACAGTGAAATTTTCTGTTTGTCCTTCCAAGAAATAAGAGCTAACAAAGAAAGGAGGTAAAACAAAAATACTAACCTGGTATTTCAGTTGTGCAAACCATGGCAGGGCATACCTCCACCCTAAGAGGGTATCTCAGAGGAGGTACCTACAACACAATGGTAGTTCTCTCTGTTTGGCCTGGTAAGCAATAACCTTGAAAATCCTGGGCCAACCCCCCAAAATGATGCTGTCTAGGGCATGAAACAATTTTGTTTTCTCTACCTAGGAAAGAATTAAGAGGTATAGCCAGGCATGGTGGCGAACCCCTTTAGTCCCAGCACTCAGGAGCAGAGGCAGGTGGATCTTTGTGAGTTCAAGGGCAGCCTGGTCTACATGGTGAGTTCCAAGTCAGTTGGGGCTACAGGGAGACCTTGTCTCAAAAAAAAAAAAAAAGAATTAAGAGGCATGAAAGAATGTTTGCAAGTCAATCTTTATTTTTTAATGTAAAACATATTTTTTAAAAGGAAATTTACTTGTCATTTTTATTTTATATGTATGAGTGTATTGCCTGCATGAACGTAAGTACACTGTGTTGTGCAATGCCCATGGAGGGTGTCAGATCCCCTAGAACTGGAGTTCTTAGCTGATATGTAGGTCCTGAGAACCAAACCCAGGTCCTCTATAAGAGCAGCCAATGCTCTTAACTGCTGAGCCATCTCTCTAGCACTCAAGAGGCAGAGGCAGGCAGATATCCGTGAGATCAAGGCCAGCCTGGTTTTGATAGAGTTTCAGGCCAGCTGGGGCTGCAAGGAGAACCTATCTCAAAAACAAATAAAAAATGAAAAAAACGGGCTGGAGAGGTGGCTCAGCAGTTAAGAAAACTGGCTGGTCTTGCAGAAGACCCGGGTTTGAATTCCAGCACCCACATGGCAGCTAACAACTGTCTGTAACTCCAGTCCCAGGGGATCTGACAGCCTCTTCTGACCTCCGTGGGCATTGCATGACATGGGTGCACTTACCTACATTCAGGTAATACACAAATACATATAAAAATAATAAATAAAATATAAAAAATGAAAAACAAAACATCAAAAAAGTAAATAAATAAAAACCCTATTACTCCCATATTACTAAAGTATAGTAGTTTCCAACTGCCTTCTAAATACTTATTACAAATAGATAAGTACAGATCTCACATCTCATCAAAGAAGTTGGGTTTTTTGTTTGTCTTTGTTTTTGTTTTTTCAGCAGACTGCAGCTATTAGAGAGATCCACAACTTGTTAAAATGGAGAGAATAAGTGCCGGTGAGGTGCCTATCACCAGAAAGCATATCTAGAAGCTTTACACCTAAGGCTCGGGGACTATCCTGAAAGAGGGGCAGAAATACTGTAAGAGCCTGAAGCCTGTGTGGACTGCTATATGATAGTGTCTTCTAGATAGAGCAGGGATGTTGCATCCATAAATTGTCAACAATATAGTTGCCTGCACAACACCTCAAAGACCACACCAGCCAACAGACCAACATAAAGCGAGAAAAATTCACAAGATCCTACCTCTATAGTCAGTCAGTGGCTGCTGGGGGAGGGAGTACCAGTTTTCCTTGTTAGTGGTCAACCCTTCACACATGCAAATAAGCACAACACTAATTGGACTCAGTAGGTTGTATAAATACACATATATGCAAAACAAAAATAATAATTGAAGTAAAATTAGAGAAGGTATAGTTGAGGGGCACAGGAAGAGTTTGATGGAGTGGAAATGATGCAAATACAGTGTGCTCATTTAAGATAGTTTCAAATAAATTAGCTTAGGGGGGATATATATTTGAACTTATGTGTTGTTACATGGACTTGTACTTGGATCTACTTGGGAAGCTAAGTTAGGAAATTTCAGTGAGCCCCTCATTTTAGAGCAACCTAAACAACATGTTATAAATCTGACTCAACATATAAAAGAACAAAATCTTCAACTGAATGTCTTACAAACCAGAGACAGAACTGGAGTCCCAATGTTTGCCATCTTTGGAAACATGACTGTTCCCCTGGCCCAGGTACACCACTGTGGATAGTCAATAGATCTGTTCTGCTTCACCTACAACTAGACCCGATGGATCGCAGCATCCACAGCACCCTAGACACACTGGTTTTACTGTCAAACAATCATGCGACAATGAGAAATGACTTCTAAGCTGCTGAGGATCTAGCATAGTAATTGATGCACCAGGAATTGCAGAAGAATTATAACCACAAAAATCACAAGAAGCTGGGCCTGGCATGGTGGCTCAGGCCTTTAATCCCAGCACCCAGGAGGCAGAAGCAGGTGGATCTTTGTGAGTTCAAGGCCAGCCTGGTCTACATAGTGAGTTCCAGGACAGCTGGGGCTACAGGGAGACCCTGTCTCAAAAAGACCAACAACAAAAAAGAAGCTGCTGCTGAATTTATGTCAGAATCTTATAAAGCTTCTGCCCTAGAATCTACTAATATTTCAAGTCAAATTCTACTTTTTCTAATATTTTATTATTTTTATTTTAAGTTTATGAGTGTATTGCCTGCATGCATGTGACTGCACCCGTGTCGTGCAGTGCTGTAGAGGTCAGAAGAAAGCTTCAGATTCCCCTGGAACTGGAGTTAAGGACAGTTTGTAGCCACCATGTTGGTGCTGGGAATCAAACCCAGGTCCTCTGCAAGAGCAGTCTGTGCTCTCAAGGGCAAGTTGTGTGTGCTTACACCACTGAAGAAAATGACTTCTCCCCCAACAACCATAAACTGCCAATAGTCCCTTAAGGATGAATGGGAACTCAAGTTTCCACTCCACCTCCATGATAAATATTCACCAGCCAAATATGATGCAGAGCTTGTGCAAGTAACCACTGGTGAAGTGGTTACTCAGTAACCACCATGCAGTGAGTTCATGAGGGCAACACTTATGCTATGTTCAAAAGGCATTATTTCACTCTCCCCATGCTTTGGCTTTTAAATTTTCACTGTGCCCTCTTAAATGTTCCTTGAACCTTGGAGGAGATAATATAGTTCACCCATTCAGGATCCAGAACTCCACAATCATGCCACTTTAGTCAGATATAGGTTTCTTAGTTGACTACTTCCCATTGTAGCAAGAAGCTTCTCTGATAAGCAAACCTGGAGCAATGGCCCAGTTGTTAAGAGCACTGGCTGCTCTGGCAGAGGACCCGGGTTCAGTTCCCAGCACCCAAATAGCAGCTAAAAAACATCTGTAACTCCAGTTCCAGGGGATCTGATGCCTTCTTCTGACTTCCTAGAGCATTACATAACATGGGTGCACTTACATACATGCAGGCAATATATTCATACACATAAAAATAATAAATAAATAAAAAGAAAAGAAACTTCTCTGATAAGGGCCGAGAGCAACAGTAACCTATGAGTTTGACCACGAGAATTTACATGGCAGTTTGGTAACATAACAACTTACTAAAACAATAATAATTCCCCCCTAGGGGCTATGACCTCCTCAGGCATGGGCTCTTGGCCAGTTTTAATTGTCACCATGCCTAGTGACAATGAATCTTAAAAGATTAGAAAAACAAGTGGATGAACTTGCACTGCAGGACATCTGAAGACACTAACTTTACATGATAGGCCTTAACACAAATGACAGAACTCCAGTTGGCGGGGGGGTGCTATGGAAGTGTGCCAAAAGGGAAGGGGGTATAAAGATGATTTTCTGTATGAAATACACAAAAATTCAATTAAAGTTTTTTTTAAAAAGATTGGAAAAACAAGAGCAAACCAATCCCCAAAGCAGTACACTGGAAGAAATATCAAAGATCAGGGCATAAATTAATGAAAATAAAAACAATAGAAAGAATCAACAAAGAGTTGGTTCTTTGAAAAGATAAACAAGATCTATAAAACTTTAGCCAAATTACCCAAAAGATTCAAATTAATAAAACTGGAGATGGAAAGGGGGACTTTACAACAGACATAGAAAATTCAGAAAATTTTGACAATCTACTTTAAAATTTTATATTTCACTAAACTGGAAAATCTAAAATAGATGAATTTCTAGATGCATGTACTCTACCAAAATTAAACCAAGATGAAGTAAATAATTTAAACAGATTTATAACAAGCAATGAGATTGAGGCAGTAATTTATCATCTCCCAACTCAAAAAAGTGTAGAATTCTAGAAGACCTTCAAAGAAATAATGCTAATATTTCTCAACTTATTCCATAAAATTGAAAAGGAGCACTCCAAAACTCTTTTTATGAAGCCACTATTACCAAGATACCAAAACCAGACAAAGAACCAACAAAAAGTCCCTGAGGAACACAGATGCAAAGATTCTCAATAAACTACTTCCAAATTGAACTTGAGAATACAACAAAAATATTATTCACCACAATAAAGTTGGCCTAATTCCAGATATATATTCTCTACATAAAAGACTCCAAAGATGCCACCAGGAAATTCCTAGAGCTGATAAAGCACTCAGCAAAGTGGCAGTTTACAACATTAACATCAAAATTAGTATCCTTCCTATTTACCAATGATAGGCATATTGAGAAAGAAATCAGAGAAACAATTTCGTTCACCTTTTAAAAAAGAAAGAAAAAAATTAAAACTTCATTAAGTGGGATAGAGAAATCAAAGAAGAGAAATGTCTATAAAATTAAAACTTTAAAACACTGAAGAAACTGAAGACAACAGAAAAAGACTTCCTATACTCATGAATTGGTAAGATTAATACTGTGAAAATGGAAATCCTTCTAAAAGTGGTCTACAAGTTCAATGTAATCCCTATCAGAATTCCACTGAAATTCTTCTCAGAAATAGAAAACCACCTTAAAATTCATATGGAAGCACAAAAAACCTAGAAGAGCCAAAATAATTTTGAACAATCTGTACACTGCTGGAAGTATCACCTTTGCTCGTTTCAAGTTATACTACAGAGCATGATAATAAAAAGAGCAGGCTACTAGAACAAAAACAGACACTGATCAGTGGAATAGAACTGAGGACCCAGATAAAAATCCACATAGCTAGGGACACTTGATTTTTCACAAATATGCCAAAAATATACATTGGAAAAAAGACAACATCCTTAACAAATGGTGCTGGAAACTTTGAGTATTTCCTAGAAGAAGAATGTAAGTTGGTTCTCACCACTCACCCTGCACAAAAATCAATTCCAAATGGTCAAAGACCTTAATGGTAGACCTGAAACTCTGGGGACAAAAAAAAAAAAAAAAAAAAAAAAAAAATGTGGCTTTCCAGTCACTCAAGAAATAAGGCCGATAATTGACAAGTGGCACCTCATAAAATTAGAAATCTCAGGTACTACAAGGAATATTTCAATGGAGTGAAAAAACAGTCTACAGTTTGGTAGAACAACTTTGCCAGCTACACATATGACAGAGGCTTACTGTCCAGAATATACAGAGAATTTTTAAAAACCTAAATGCCAAGTGTTTCAGTAAATTTTTCCCTTTTTGCTGGGAGACCTGCCCCCCACTCAGGGTCTCCTGATCCTGACGCCCGATCGACAAACCGATATAAGGCATCCTATTTGGAGTTTGCTGTAGTTTATATGACATTTTGGAGGGGGTAACTTGCAAAAACATGGATTCTTATAGGCTTTTCCTTTTTCCATATTTGAAATGCATGCGCCATCCCCCTCTCCTTCTCTCGCTCGCCAGTGCCCAACGAGGCGGCTCCACCCCTTTTCCCCCAGTGTACTCCTCTTCTCGGCAGCTGAGGAGCCCTCAGACACAGCCCCCCTACCCCCTTTCCCAGCCCTCTATTCCAAAAATGGTGACTACCCCATTCTCGGCTGTGCTCGAAAGTCCACACCCAAGCATAAGTGTGGTGGCTTCTCAACAGCCACACAAAATGCGCGAGAGAGGCCTCATGATTTTCCTGGTTTATATCCCCATAGTCCCGCCCTTTTGACTCCTTCCACAGAGCAAGGGAAGGAGGTGGGACCATGGCTTGTCAGAGGAACTTTCCGGGGTCACACCAAGAAACAATTAAAAATGATCTATTGCGGGGCGTGGTGGCGCACGCCTTTAATCCCAGCACTTGGGAGGCAGAAGCAGGCAGATCTCTGTGAGTTCAAGGCCAGCCTGGTCTACATAGTGAGTTCCAGGACAGCTGGGGCTACAGGGAGATCCTGGGTCCCCCAACCTAAGGCAGGCCCGGTTCCCTAAGGGATGTTGGCTCATAAAAAAAAAAAAAAAAAAAAAAAAAAAAAAAAAATCTATAAAACTGAAGAGAGTTGTCAAAGAAGAGACACAAATGGGTAATTGTAAATTAAAAGTACTTTGAGATTTCAATTTATACCAGTCAGATGGGTATTATCAGGAAAATAAATGAAAATAAGTGTTTGAGAGGTTATGGGGAAATGCGAACTTTGATCCACTTTTGGTGGGAGTTGAGATAGATGTAGCCACTGTGGAAATCAGTGTAGAGATTTCTCAAAAAGTAGAAATAAACTACCTTATGACACCTACACTTCTCCTTGGCATATACAAAAATGACGCTATAACCTACTACAGAGACATTTCTTCACCCATTTTCATTGATGCTTTACTCACAATAGTTAGGTAGTGGAATCATAGTAGATGTCTTCAGCTTATGGATAGATAACAAAAATGTGGTACATACTTAATGGAATTTTATTCAGCTGTACTGGAAAGTGAATTTGAAAATTTTCAAAGTAAATAGATGGAACTGGAAAAATTATGCTGAGTGAAATAATCCAGACACAAAGAAAAATGCCAAGTGTTCTCTCCCATATACACATCCTAAATGTGAATGTTTAGATTTCTATGTTTACATTATAGGACCTTTACAAGCCAGGAAACTAAAATAGAGCCATGGGGGAGGGTAGGAAGAATGATCTTAAGGGAGATGGGCTAGTTCTACTAAAAACAGGTGATATGAAAGGAGAAATGGGAATAATGGAGAGGAAAGGCTTAAGTGAGGAGGGGGATGGGAGAGCATGGCAGAGAACAGAGTGGAGAAGGGACAACTAATGCTAAGGATGTTTGAAAAAAGCCATATAGAACTCTACTATTTCATAGTGTACTAAAGAAAATGATTTTTTTTTAAAAAGAGCTTGAATGAAAGTATAATGCTCCTCCCATGAACCACAGGCTATTAAACAAAAAGCCTAGTGCTAGGATAGGATACCTCCATTCAAGTTTTTGTTCAGAGGCGTCCCAGAAACCCTCCAAACAATATGAGCTATTGCCATTGTTCTTTGTTAACCACCAGAACTTGATGGTAAGACACTGTTACTAAAACTACCACACACTTTGGTCTTAGGACCAAATCATGGCAAAATCATGCTAGCACTGACATGGCAGCTGCCAGCAAGGTAGGTTTCATAGTACCTGAAGGTGCTGTGCAGGCTGCTAGGGAAGGAAATTCATGAAGAGACTATCCAACTGTGAATCCTGCAAGCTAATGACCAGCCTGGCAAGATATGCCTATGAGTACAATAATCGCTTGGATGTTACGGAGGTAAGCAACTGCTTTTTATTGGATTTAAGGCCCACTGTACAGGATAAAACTCAACTCGTACTATAAACCTGGCCAAGAAGTTATGGATGGGGAGGTCATAGAGCCCTAGTGGAGAGTCCACTATTGTTATTTTGGTAAATGTAAATAGTTTCAAACCGCCTTCTAAATGCTGATCTTTCTATCCATAGATTAGTGCAGACAAGAGCCCTCATTAGAGAAGCTTCTTTTTGAGTGGATGGTTGTTAACAGAAATTGACCACTGATCAAAGTTCAGACACTAAGTGACTGCTGAGTGTTCATGCCTAAAGGGCTCAGGGAACATCCTGGAAGAGGAGGCAAGAAAGACTGTAAAAAATAGAGGTCAGAAGAAATCCTGGTAAATAGTGTATTCTAGACATGACAAGGTCATTGCACTCATGAGCTCATGGCAGGTGTGGTTACCTGGACCAAATCAAGCCAGTCAAAATTACAGCATGGATGCAGCAGGTGGGGTGGGGGGAGGGGGAGGGAAGTATATGAAGCCTCACCACTAGCTGAATAGTTATTAGCAGTTCCTTACTACTGGGGAGACAGGATCATTTTTCTTCAGGGGTGTAGTCTATATTACAGCATATGACACTACACCTGTGTGCATATCGGTAGCATTAATTGGACAAAGTGGTTTCAAATTTAACAAAAAAGAGGTATAAAGATGGAAGGCGGATGGAGTGAAGTGTCCAGAATGAGTTGGAAAGGGTCATTTGGGTGTGGATTTGATAAAAATGCATTGTATACATATATAAAATTCTCAACAAATAAAAATAAAATTTTAAAAAAGAAAAAAGAGACGCCAATCCTCAGGCCTCTTGGGGTAAATCTATAGTGCAGCTCTCCGTGCCTCGACTCCCCAAGCCACATTCACCCTTCCATCTCCCTCACTGTTCGCTACTCCTAATTTGGGACCTGTGCCCTCCCTAGTCTTGGGGCCCTAGACACCGGGGGAACCAATACTGCTTCCTGACCCTTCTCCCCCAGACCAACATAGTGCCTTTCTTGGGCCCCAGGAGCACCGCTTCTGGACCTGGCCCCGCCCTCACCTCTCTCTGCATCCCTGGGCCTGCACTACCGGCTAACTCTCCTAGCCTGCACCCCTATCCTCAGGCCTCTTGGGGTAAATCTATAGTGCAGCTCTCCGTGCCTCGACTCCCCAAGCCACATTCACCCTTCCATCTCCCTCACTGTTCGCTACTCCTAATTTGGGACCTGTGCCCTCCCTAGTCTTGGGGCCCTAGACACCGGGGGAACCAATACTGCTTCCTGACCCTTCTCCCCCAGACCAACATAGTGCCTTTCTTGGGCCCCAGGAGCACCGCTTCTGGACCTGGCCCCGCCCTCACCTCTCTCTGCATCCCTGGGCCTGCACTACCGGCTAACTCTCCTAGCCTGCACCCCTATCCTCAGGGCTCTTGGGGTAAGTCTATAGCGCAGCTCTCTGCACCTGGACTCCCCAAGCCACATTCACCCTTCCATCTCCCTCACTGTTCGCTACTCCTAATTTGGGACCTGTGCCATCCCTAGTCTTGGGGCCCTAGACCCCGGGGGAACCAATACTGCTTCCTGACCCTTCTCACCCAGACCAACATAGTGCCTTTCTTGGGCCCCAGGAGCACCGCTTCTGGACCTGGCCCCGCCCTCACCTCCCTCTACTTCCCTGGTCCTACAAC
>NW_008329323.1:562039-565304 GCF_000622305.1 Nannospalax galili | reverse complement strand
AGTGGAGATCTTTTTTAAACGTTGGAACCTCATTTAATTTTATGTCTTATAGAGTTTATAATGAGTAAAAGATTATATAAGTGTAATAATTCATCTGTAAACCTAGAAATGTACAGCCAATTTTGAAAGAGATGTACCCTAGCTCAGAAAAATATTATTGAATAGGTTAATGCTGTTGTAATAAAATGCTTCTTTTAATTAAAAAAATAAATTAAAAAAAAAGAAAAAAGAATCAAGAAAATAAATGAATCCATTAAATGGACAGGATTCTCAAAAGATAAATTACAAATGGCCAATAAGTACATCAAAATTCTTCTCTCCACGTACAAGAGAATTCAAGAGCTATAATTTCTTTTTTAACTTTATTTTATATTTTTTAACATATATGAGTGTATTGCCTGCATGTGTGTAAGTACTTCCATATTGTGCAATGTCCTTGGAGGTCAGAAGAAGGCATTGGATCCCCTGGAACTGGAGTTACGGACAGTTGTTAGCTGTCATGTGGGTGCCAGGAATCATTCCCAGATCCTCTTCAAGAGCAGTCAGTGCTCTTAACTGCTGAGCTATCCAAGAGTTATAATTTCTATCTACTATGGTTTCAAACTTTTTTAAATACAATATCTTCTCATCATTACTTTGCTGAGTCACTCTTCTGCAGTATACAAGGTATAATGAGTTTCAAAAGGCATGCAAAATTCAGGAAGATCACTAGAAATGAAATGAGATAATTTACGATACAAATCAAAACTGCCTTTTCACATCTATCAGTGCTATCATAATTGAAAAGAAGGATTAGTGAGAGACCACTGAAGTACAAGTTTGCTTGCTGAATAAATCATATCTTCAAAATTGTTTCATTAATAACCTTATTTTATTTTTAAACTTTTTTCATTTATTTACTTAAAAATAATATTTCATGTGTGTGTTTTGCCTGCATATATGTAAGTGCACCATATGCATGCAATGCTCACAGAAACCAGAAGAGGGCATGGAATCCCCTGGGACTGGAGTTACAGGTGGTTGCCAGATGCATTGTGGGTGCTCAGAGCTGATCTCAAGTCCTCTGAAAGAGCAGATATGACCCCCCTCATTAATAACCTTTACTTTGATCTCTGTTTTTTGTTCTTGTTTTGCCAGTTTGAGGGAGCAAAACCAAGACGTAGAATGTTGGACAAGTTTTTTCAAACTGATTTACAACCCTAGATTTCCATAAAATAAAAACATATTCAAGATTTTTTTCACCACCTCACTTTTATAAGATATTTATTATTTTTTATTATTTTATGTGTATAAGTACAATTGTATCCATGTATGAAAGTGCACCCATGTGAGGCAATGCCTACAGAAATCAGAAAATGATGTCAGATCTCCTAGAACTGAAGTTACAGATGGTTATTAGCCACTGTGTGGGAGCTGGGGATCAAACCTAGGTCCTCTAGAAGAACAGCTAGTACTCTTAATGGCTGAGCCATCTCTCCAGACCCACCACCTAACCATTATACCAAAGCCTGGGAGGAAATGGCCCTTTACATTGGAAAGCTAAGGAAAAAGAGGCCTCTCTAAAGGAAGCATTAATGACAGCCCCAGCACTGGGTTTACCTGACATCACCAAGCCTTTTCATCTATTTGTGGATGAGTGCCAGGGAGTGGCTAAGGGCGTCCTTACTCAGACACTGGGCCCATGGAAAAGGTCAGCAGCATATCTGTCAAAGCACCTAGACCCTGTCCCAGCAGGATGGCTTGCTTGCATCACTATGAAGAGACTAAAAAATTAACTATGTGACAGGAGGTGATTGTCAATACTCAAACCCTACTCAGTTGAGATGCTCCTTCAAGGGGCCCCTGAGCATCGGATGTCAAATACTCGCATCACCCACTACAAGGGTCTCCTCCTGGATGCACCCAGAATCTAGTTCTTACCCTCTACAGTGTTGAATCCAGCGTCCTTATTACCTGATCCCGGAGGACAGCCAGTCCATTGTTGGGGACTCCTGCTGTGCAAAGTAGCAGTTTCTCCATGTCCGGAAAGCCCACAGGCTCGGATTCAAATGCAGAGACTCCTTTTTTAGCAGGATGCTTCCCTGGCATCTTCCTGACTCGTCTTTTGAAGTAGCTGCCAGAGAAACATGGCCTCTGGCTCTGGAAATGCCAGGCTTTCCTGTGTGATTTTTCAGGCAGTCTGGCAGCCTGGCAGGAGCTTACTTCCACATGTAAATGGGGCATCCTAAAAGTACCTATCAGCTAAGGGTTTTACTACCACCCCCACGGTATAAAGTGTCCTGGTTTTTCCTCAATAATTGGAGCTGGATTACTAAGACTTGGAGCTGAGCTGAGTCACTGAATAAAGAGCTGTAACATGGACTAAGCTGAGTCCCGTGTCTTATTGCCTACGATCCAGTCTTCCCGGGGGGTGCTATCCTTCCATCATCCACTCACGGAAATCCAGCTTTAGCCGTCCCACACCTTTCCTCGTGACCCGGCAGCTGACGGGCCCCAAACTCAGAGAGAGAGTGCACGGGTGAAATTGGGGCAGAACTCGACCGGGCCAGCCTCGGTAGCAGAGACCCACAGCGGAGAAGCAGCAGAGAAGCAGGGGCCCACCAGCAATGCAGAGCAGACGCGCTGTGGGACCTGCCACCCTCCAGGTGCGCACAGGGGACCGGTGCCACACTAGCAGCTGGCGTCCCGAGGTCCCTGAGCACCCCATATCTGGCTCCCAACATGAGAGCCTCTGAACCTCATGCCAGCGAGCAGCTGGCACCCTCTGAAATGCAGGATTCGTGAGTATCCCTCCCCACCAGGAGGGCAATACAAATCTCTTCTAATTTCCTCCTTTTGTTTCCAGTCTAAAAGTCTTCGCGTGGGACCACTAAGGACAAAGAGACAACTGAGGCTTCCTGGTTAGGGCTACTCCCTGAAGTTATCTAAAGGTCTCTTTGACCCCCTAACGGACCCTGACTGCCTGCAAAGGTGTAGACAAAAGACCTCTATCTATATATCTTTCTAATATAAAAATCTGGTGACACAACGGCCACTTAAGAGTCATTAGGACGGCCGCCAGTCTCTTAAATTTGCGGGAAGGCCTGTGCTGGGAACCAAGCAAAATCCCCTGAGATTTCAATTTCAGGCACGTTTTCTTGGGAACCATCACTTCACCCCACTTTTTCTATCTTAAAACTGCTAGAAAAATCCCCAAAGTTCCAGTGATCTTCACGTAAGCCTTGGAGTCAGTTTCTAAGGTAAACTTCCCTAATCGCTTTTGTCA
>NW_008329323.1:558491-558872 GCF_000622305.1 Nannospalax galili | reverse complement strand
CCAGTAGGAGGCGCTCCTCGCTTTCTTACAGAAGTGGACACTCTTGCCTCCATGGTCTGAGAAGGGAGAGATAGAATCATACAAATCATAGGAAAGGAACCGGATACTCTCATTATCCCCTTCTCATTATCAGATGTACAATGGCTCTTAAAGCATCACTCCTCTTTTGCGATTAGTTTAATAGGCTTCCCAGGACAAATTGATAATCACTATCCAAAAGATAAGTGAGTGTCAGTTATTCCAACATTTCGCTGGCTACCACCTAGACTTTTTTTCCATAAACCAATAAAAGAGACTATTACAGCCTTTACAGACGGAGGAAAAAAGGGAGCTGCATTAGTTATATATGACTCTCCTGATGACCCACCTGTGATATATTCA
>NW_008329323.1:505107-557064 GCF_000622305.1 Nannospalax galili | reverse complement strand
ACAATGGCCCAGCATTTACCAGCTCTTCTTTTAAAAATTTCTGTGAAGCGTAGAAAATCACCCATCACACTGGCATCCCTTATAACCCACAGGGACAAGCCATTGTGGAAAGGTCGCATAAAACCTTAAAGGACCAATTAAAAAGACAGGCTCAAACAACATATTCTCCCAATATTCAATTAACATTAGCCTTGTTTACCCTTAATGTACTTAATGTATATAGAGGGACAGATGCTCCCCCCATCACCCGACTCTGGGCTCAGACACACCCAGTACCACCCATCATGGTTAGATGGAGGGACCCCTTTGATGGACTCTGGAAAGGACCAGATCCATTGTTGACCACAGGGAGAGGATTTGCTTGTGTTTTCCCACAGGATCAACCAAAGCCTATCTGGGTTCCAGCTAGAAATGTCCGACACCTCCCCACCCACGAAAAAGATGGCTCACATGACCCTGTCAGAGACGAAGAAAAGAAAGAGGCGGAGATGACATCCAGAGCCACACCAGATCACGTGGAAAGAGATCCATGACCTAGTGGAAACTGCCCACCACAGATGTCCCCCTGGAGCCTCCTTCTCTGTCATCCTCATGGGTGTTTTTACCCTGCTTAACACCAATGCTTCAGCCAACCCCCACTCTCCCTGATACCATGTTCTAGAGATTTTATTTTCAAGGAAAAAATCAGATCCATGGGACAATCGCTGGAGCATTGGAGTAATAAAATTCTACTCAAGTGCGTTCTCTAGGTACCCCACAGCTAACTTTCATGTCTCTCAACAGCTTGCACCTGCAGCCAAGTCTGTGCTAACTCATAATATTATTCTACAGGAAAGACAGAGGACCAAATAAGATCGACTATGTCCTGGAACAAGTCTAACTTTCTTCCCTTCACCACCTACCCCAATGTCTAATTGCCTTTTTTGTGCATCCAGCAATAGATTTCTACTGACAGCAGTACCAGTTACCACCCTTCTCTACCCAGGAGCTGCCAGCAGAGAAAGATCTTCTTCCCCCTGCTGGTAGAGATCGAACTTACACTGGATGCTTGAGGCATTGCTATGGCAACAGCAGCTGCAAGCCCAGCACCTGGTGAGAAATCTCCAAGACAAGCTAGACCAAGCAGTGACATTCATGACTGATAGCCTGGAATCTCTCCAACAACAAATGAACTTTCTCACCAGGGCTGTGCTTCACAACAGAAGAACATTGGACTTGATAACTGCTATATGGGGAGGGTATATGATATTGAGAAAAAATACTGTTTCTTTGTAAATGAATCAAATGTTGTTGAAACCAATGTTAACACTCTCAAAAAACTTTGTAATCTATTTTCAAAATTGGCTTAGCAATCCCTTGTTTTGCATGGCTCCTATCCCTTGTTGCCCCCTAATAATATTATGTGTTATTGCTTGCTCACTGTTTTTAAGCTTTCCTTGCTGACAAATTACTGCCATTCACTAAAATCACTACAAAACAAGTCGTGGTCAATTATCAGACTTTGGATTCTCCGGAGATGAGATGAGTTGACCTTTAGGGCTGGTGATGGCACTTCTCCATATTTAAATCAAAGAGGAGGAGATGTTGGGGACTCCTGCTGTGCAAAGTAGCAATTTCTCCATGTCCGGAAAGCCCATGGACTCGGATTCAAATGCAGAGACTCCTTTTTCAGCAGGATGCTTCCCTGGCATCTTCCTGACTCATCTTTTGAAGTAGCTGCCACAGAAACATGGCCTCCGGCTCTGGAAATGCCAGGCTTTCCATGTGACTTTTCAGGCAGTCTGGCAGCCTGGCAGGAGCTTACCGCCACATGTAAATGGGGCATCCTAAAAGTACCTATCAGCTAAGGTTTTTACTACCACCCCCATGGTATAAAGTGTCCTGGTTTTTCCTCAATAACTGGAGCTGGATTACTAAGACTTGGAGCTGAGCTGAGTCACTGAATAAAGAGCTGTAACATGGACTAAGCTGAGTCCCGTGTCTTATTGCCTACAATCCATTCTTCCCGGGGGCGCTATCCTTCCGTCATCGACTCACGGAAATCCAGCTTTAGCCGTCCCGCACCTCTCCTTGTGACCCTGTAGCTGACGGGCCCTGAACTCAGAGAGAGAGTGCATGGCTGAAATTGGGGCGGAACTTGACCGGGCCAGCCTCGGTAGCAGAGACCCACAGCAGAGAAGCAGCAGAGAAGCAGGAGCCCACCAGCAACGCAGAGCAGACGTGCTGCAGGACCCGCACTGGGGACCAGCGCCACACTAGCAGCTGGCGCCCCGAGGTCCCTGCGCACCCTATAGTCCATGACTGTGTTCAAGTCACTGACCATCGACAATATGGGCATCCTAATCGAGACCAGTCTCTCAAGAAAGTAGATGCCACCTTGTACATGGATGGGAGCAGTTATATGGATGATAGAGGTCAGGTATGCAGGAGCAGCAGTGGTGACTCTTACTGATGTAATTTGAGCCCAACCTCTGCCTCAAGGGACCTCAGCCCAGAGGCAGAATTAATAGCCTTGACCCAAGCCCTAAGATGGGGAGCAGGTGGTGCAATCAATATTTGCACTGATAGTTCACATGCCTTTGCCACTGTGCATGTCCATGGCGCCTTGTATCAGGAATGAGGCCTGCTCAACTCTGCTAGGAAGAAGATCAAAAATAAAGAAGAAATTTCAGTTCTTCTAGCAGCCATTTGGCTGCCTGAAAAAACTTATCTACTGCCCTGGACATCAAAAAGGGCACTCCACTGAGGCTCAAGGAAAGAAGGCCACCAAAGAGTCAGTGGGGGTCACTGCAGATACCAGGCCCTCCCTAGATCCTTACTCTCATACCTGAATCAAGCCCGCTGAGCCATCCTGAATATACCAGTGAGGAAGAAAAATGGGCACAACAATAAGGATCTACTAAGGCAGACAATTGGTGGATTCTTCTGGTTGGATGCCCCATTCTACCAGAAGCCTAGGGACTGCTCCTTCTCCCCAAATCCATCAAAGCACCCACCTATAGTCAACCAAGATGAAAGAACTTATCAGAAAGCCAGTAAGCAGCATTCCTCCACGGCCTTTGCTCCAGCTCCTGCCTCCAGGTTCCTGCCCTGAGTTCCTACCTTGAGCTCCTTGATGAACTGTGACCCGGGATATGTAAGCTAAATAAACCCTTCCCCCATCCCCAAAAAAGAACTAATCAGAGAAATGTATTTCTTTCTTATTTGGAAGAAAAAGTTGAATATATCACCCACTGATGTGCCACCTGCACCCAGGTAAACCCAAAAGGAGGAAAGCCTGCTCCTATGGGCATCCAAGAAAGGGGACTCAGCCCTGGTGAACACTGGGAATTGGACTTGACCAAGTCACTCCAGCAAGGTTTGGTTATTGGTATTTATTGGTCCTCATAGATATCTTTTCAGGATGAGTTGAGGCTTTTCCTACTAGATCTAAAACAGTTAATGTAGTTACTAAGAAATTATTTATGGAAATTATTCCCTGATTTGCCCTTCGCTCCTCTCTGGGGTCCAAAAATGGCCCAGCCTTCAAGGCCAAACGTGACCAAAATTCTGGGACTAAATTGGAAGTTACATTGTGCTTATAGGCCCCAGAGTTCAGGACAAGTAGAGAGAGCCAACAGGACGATAAAAGAGACCTTGACTAAATTCCAAGTGGAAATTGGTGAGGGGTGGATTGAGTTGCCTCCTATTGTTCTTTTCAGAATTAGATGTTCCCTTTAATGGGATAAACTGACACCATTTGAAATAATGTATGGCTGCCCACTTCCACTAATTCCTGCTAAGGGAAGGCTGCATACCATTGAATTGTCTAATTACTCCTTCCTCAAGTCCCTGGGGGCTTTGCAACAAAGTCTCCTGAGATAGCCAGTCTTGTTTTTCACCACGGTCACCCTTGCTAACTTGGACTGAGCCAGCTCACAAATCCCAGCCCAGAGACTTGGTGTGGGTCTGCCATCTACCCAGCAGGACCCTGGAGCCATCCTGGAATGGACCATATCCTGTGAGCCTGTCTATACCTACAGTTTTTAAGGTAGACAGAAACACAGCTTAGATTCATCACTCCCATTATGGAAGGGAGGGAATTCCATCGCTCCTAAATTTGGGAAGGATTTGGCTTTGCCTGGGTCCCCAACCTCTCTTTTATTTGGGGGTAGGGTCCAATCTTTTTCCTTTGCCTCTTCTACTATCCCACCAAGTTCAGTTGGAGTCTGTACAAGATGAGACTTACACTGGGAGATTTACAGGGAACTGGAACTTGCATAACATCCTCATAGTACTCTCTGCTAGGCTCCCCATACAACTTGTCCTGTGACTTATATTTTCAAACCAATAAGTCAAAAGATAGTAGAATTTATTTCCCTGCTCCTAATGGAACCTGGTGAGCTTGCACTTTTGTCCTCAACAAGTGCGTGGAAGCTGAACATTTGGAGTGAGGCTCACATACTGGAGATCCATGTATATTGGTTTATGTTATTCCCCAGGTCTACTTATATAGTGGAGATGAGGGAAGAAGACTTCTCTACTCAGGGGGTTCCCCTTGGAGTAAAAAGGCTATATCTGCTTTTGTCATTCTGCCCTTCTTATAGGGACTGGAATTGCAGGATCAGCAGCCATGGGTGTTTCGGCTCTAGCTGTAGGAAATCAAAATTTTAGACTATTGAGCTCAAGAATAGATCAGGACCTGGAACACCTATGGGGTTCCATAGGACACTGAAAAAGCAGGTTGATCCATTAGCTAAAATGGCATAACAAAATAAAAGAGGGCTAGATTTGTTATTCCTTAAAAGAGGGAGGACTCTGCACAGCCCTAAAGGAAAAATGTTGCTTTTATGCAAACAATTCAAGAGTTATGAGAAACTCTGGCTCTGGTTAAGCAAAACTTAGGTCAGAGAGCTCAAGGATGAACAGAGGCCATTAATTGGTATGAGTCTATTTTCTCCTGGTCCCCATGGCTTACCACCCTATTAACTCCATAGCAGGACCCCTCCTTCTATTGTTCATTGGCATCACTCTAGATATTTATGTAATAAATTGGATGCTGTCATACATCAGAGGAAGAATCAGCTCTATCAAAGTATTAGACCTGTGAGTGCAGTACCAATGTGCAGTCCATGTGAATCAATGATTTGATTCATATGATTCAGAGCCAGTGGAGAATGATGACTAGAGCAACTCCATTTTATACAAAGTAGTCACCTTAGACTTTAAAAATCAGAGAAGTAGCGAGCTCAAGGTTTGAATTTAGTTCCAGTAAGTCACTTCCCCCCAGAAATTTGGGATTTTTTTCAGAAATAGCTGACCACAGAGGGGAATATCACCACCCAGACACTGTAGCTATGTTTCTTGCCCACCTAAGGAAAAATAACCTAAACAATATCCTGTCTCTCTTGGTAATATGCTGAAATAACAATAATCAGAAAGCCCCTTACTGTCAAGGTCTCTATACATCTGTTAAGAAAATAACTACCAATTGCTTATTTTGGCTTCTGTAACTTGCCTATTGCTGCATTTAAGGGTCAGTGTGACTCACTGTCCTTGCAACTCCCAATGCCACAGGAATGAAGCAGCGTGTGGTTTCTGCCTTTAAAAGACCCCTTTCTCCCCACATTTTTATTGCAGTCTCCTTTATCTGGTCTCTGGAGACTGCCAGTCTTGCCTCAGCAAATAAATATGGCTAATTAAAATATGGATTGGGTCTGGTGGTCTTTTCCTGGTAGTCTTGAACTCTGTAACATTACACATACACACATACATGATAATAGGAAAGCAAAAGTGCAAGAGAAAAATGGCTTCTGCTTTTGTAGTTTGAAATCTCACACAAGGTAGCAATTACTGAACTGCACTTTCTGATGATGATAGTGGGCAGCAGTAGTTATGCTGTGCAGATAACCATGTGTTCACATGCCCCAAACTGATATTACATAGCATGTTACACCCAAAGTACAATTTATTTAAAATGCAAATTTTGTTGTTGTTGTGTTGTTGTTGTTTGAGACAGGGTCTCCCTGTAGCCCCAGCTGGCCTAGAACTCACTATGTAGACTTGCTGGCCTCAGTCTCACAGAGATCGGCCTGCCTTCTAAAGAGCAGGGATTGAAGGCATGCACCACTATGCCCAGCTGAATACAGATTTTTTTTTTAAACTAACATTACACTAATGTGATTGAAGCACTGTAACATCATAGAAGTTAACGTTAATGCTCACTACTTTGGGTGAATTAATACATTATCCTGGGCCGGTCGATGGATAAAGGCACCTGCTACCAAGCCTGACAACATGATCCTAGGGACCCACACAGTGGAAGGTAAGAACAGGTTCCCAGAAGATGACCTCTACATATGTGCAATGATACATACACCCCTTCCACACATACACACAAACTAACTAACTAACTAACTAACTAAATAAATAAATAAATAAATAAATAAATAAATAATAAATACAATTTAAAATTTTTAAATGTTTATCTTGTTTTCATTTTTTTCTTATGATTTATTGGAACATAATGCCATGGGAAACTAGGAACTGTCTGTACTGATGAAGACCAGACTCCTATATATTGTGTGAAATATTCAGCAGACAGCAAGTTAATAATGAAAAAGCAGGTCAACATGACAGGAACTCAACTCATGGAAAAGCCCTGTCTCAGGAGAGCACAATCAACTTAGGGAATTTTCTTCGATGAGCAGTAATTAATGAGATAACAAAATAGCCTTCCTGGACATGTATCTCAAAAACTAAACATAATTTGAATCATAAAAATGAACAAAATTGGATCAGATCCCCTGGAACTAGAGTTACTGATGGTTGTTAGCTGCCATGTGGGTGCTGGAAACTGAACCTGGTCCTATGCAAGAGAAGTCAGTGTTCTTTACCACTGAGCCATATCTCCAGGCCCCATGTTGTATTTTTGTTGCAATAATGAAAGGCGAAATTTGAATAATGTTAAAAGGTAAACAATATAAGCAATTTACAAAACAAAAACAAACACCAGTTTGATGTGCATAATAATGAGTTGTAAGTTACAAGGAAAAAGTTTCATAATTTTAAATTACATTGAATGTAACTGATTTCATATTGGAAGGTAATTTCTAAATAAATGTGCAATCAGTTAAGGACATAAGGAGCACCCACCCACACACACCCACAGACCTGGTAATTCAGCCCAGCCTCAGTTTTGGCATTAGAGGTAGAGAGCCCACCCATACTTTGGCCCTGGCTCCATTTAGCCACTGGAGGTACAGCACCTGTTCATATTTTGGGCCCATTCCCATTCACCATCTAAGGCTAGGAACCACACCCATACTTGAGCTCCATTTCGCCACTAGAGGTAGACAGCATGCCCATATTTTGGCCCCAACTCCTTGTTATCACTTGGGGTTTGGGAGTGCACAACATTACCGTACTAGGTCAGACAGTTAAGTATCCAAGTTCACAGTCAGTCTCTACTCTTTTGTTTGTTTGTTGTTGTTTGTTTGTTTTGAGACAGGGTCTCCCTGTAGCCCCAACTGGCCTGGAACTGGCTATGTAGACCAGGCTGGCCTTGAAATCACAGAGATCCACCTGCCTCTGCCTTCCCAAGTGCTGGGATTAAAGGTGTGCGCCACCACGCCCAGCATCAGTCTCCACTCTTATTCCCCTCTATAGCTCCACATTATTTATATAATACCAAAAGTCAATATAGCAGGTCACCTCAGTTGCTCAGTTTCATCTTTTTTTTTTCTTTTTCTCCTTGTCCTATCATCTTTATTTTTTTCAAACTCCTGACAAATGAGACTGTTCTGGGTCATTTGAGTGCATATTTTAAGACTCCGGCAGGCTCTCAGTGGGATATCTTCCTTTCCCAGTAGCAATGGGGATTACAGAGGTAACTATGAGGATTTGAAGAAAAAGAGGCTGCTGCAGGTGAATGTGGTCGGAGAAGCCATTAGAACAAACCCAACAAAAATATGAGCCATTTTCATATCTCTGATTCAGGTGTTTATTGAGTTTTTCACAAAAAAGAGTACATGACACATATAATACACTGCAATGTTGAATGAGAAGCATTAGTTACATTTCTTGGCACCATGAACAAATAGTTGGAACAATTTTTGAGGTGGCATTATGCATTCTGGCTCAGTTTCTGATAGTTCAATGCACCACTGCTTAGTTCTGTGGGCTTGGGCAGAACATCACAGTGGAAGGAGCCTGTCATAGAGGAGCTTCATTACCTCACTACACATGGCAAGTAGAGAGAGGAAGAGAGGAGTCCAAGTATAAGATGTAACCCTAAAGATAAGACCTGAGTGACCCACCTGAGCCAGGCTCCACATACTATGATTTGCACAATCTCTCAAAAACACCAAACACCATTGTGGAAATAACTTGTATAAATGAACATAATCTGAACTAATGACTTTTAATTAACCCCAGAAAAATCATGTGCTCTTGTGTCGCGTGATCTGAGGACCTGATCTTGTTTCCTAGGCAACCTCAATTTGGTACTCCACCTAAAAAGATAATGAATGAATGAATGTAGGTATGCTTGTGAATTAGCATATTAAAGTGCTGGAAGGTGTGCAACCTATCTCCATTGCACACAGTGGAGGTTAAAAAAGATGACTGACCTTGGATGAATGAGATATTCTAGAACTAGGGATGAAAAAGCCAGATGGTCTGTTAAGATAGGGTGGATCCAAGCTTGTACTTGCCCAACTGAAGCTGGAAAAACCATTTTGAATAAAATTTTGGATGGGACCAGATTAGGAAAAGAGTTCCAGCAGGACAATTCTATCCGCACAGTTCCAGGGGGCAGATGGTTCCAAAAGACATCTGGGGGAACAAGTGTCCTCCAAGTTCCAGCCCACTCTTAAAAACTAAATTTGAGGGCCTGGAGAGATGATTCAGCAATTAAGAGCACTGGCTACTCTTAGAAGACCTGAGTTTGATTCCCAGCACCCACATGGCAGCTAACAATCATCTATAACTCCAGTTCCAGGGGATCCAACGACCTCTTCTGACCTCCTTGGGCATTGCATGACATGGATGCACTTACATACATACAGGCAATATAGTCATACACATAAAAAAAAAAAAAAGAAAAAAAAACCCCTAAGTTTGAGAATTAGACTATTTGTTCAGACAATTATAATGTTGGCATAGTAACAGCAATTGAGAACCAAGGAAACCATGAAAAATGTGTTTTCTGAGCAAGAAAACATTGACTCACTAGCAATGCTGTTTCTGTGCCTAACTAGGCTACTTAAAATATGCTCTCCTTGCCGGGCGTGGTGGCGCACGCCTTTAATCCCAGCACTCAGAAGGCAGAGGCAGGCGGATCTCTGTGAGTTCAAAGCCAGCCTGGCCTACATAGTGAGTTCCAGGACAGCTGGGGCTACAGGGAGACCCTGTCTCAAAAATATCAAAAAAACAAAAAAACAAAAAACAAATGTAAAGTAGTATGAGCATGTTAAGAAGTAAGTGAATTTGTAAATATTTAGTTGTGAATGAAGGAGTTTCCTTTTTAATGACTGAATGGTATTCCATTGTGGATACCATAGTCTTTATTCATTCATCCAGTGATATGTACATAGGCTATTTCTACTTCTCAGGCATTGTGAAAGCTCACTGATTTATAAGGTTTTGAGTTATGATCTTTCAGTGTTAAGAAGGAAAAAGAAGCACATGTGGGAGAAGAGGTACTCAGAATGTTTCTCTAAATGAAAGTGATCTGTTACCTCAATAATTATTGATCTTGAGGCACTGTATTTACTGTGTTTTTTTAAGGGGAATGTACCACAGACTTGCTTAGTTACCACATTTTCAGGAGGAAAAAAGTCCTTCATTTTGAAAGGAAGATCTCATGCCGGACTAGACAATATGTAATTTGATAACTTTATTTATGTGTGTTACATTTGTGGTATGTGGCTAAAATTCGTTCTGAGAGGCACAAAGATGTCCAGCCCCCTCCTCCCATGGTTCCTATGACAAACCAAGGTCCAGTTTTGCCAGACTGAAGTCTGGGAAACCAGTGAGTTTATTGGGCTTACTTACAGAACACTGGGTAAGGGTTTACTTACAGGAATGTGGATGCTCCCCTCCTAAGACCACATTGGAAAGCCTCCATCCTGGAAAGTCTCTATCCAGGCCTGGATCATGACTTCCCCACACATGTGAAAAATGGCAACAAACCCTCCCCATTGCTTTCTCAGGTGATATGCCATTAGCCCCGCCTCCTCAATGCAACCAGGGCTGACTGGTTAATTAGGAAGTATGGCTGACTCTCCTTGCCCCTCCTTTCTTGCTGAGAGTAAGTCAACAAGCTTAGCTATGATGAGCCTAGGCAAGTGGGTGCAACCCAGCCTGGGAAGATGGCATCAGTCCATAGTCTCCCTGTTGGAGGACAGTCCCACGCCACATGTTGTGTGGGGTGAAGGTGGTGCACATATGCATGTGTGTGAGGAAGATGTGCTGATAGCTTTAGTTGTCAACTTGACACACCTGGGTAGAGGAAGCTTCAATTGGTGAATTGCCTCCATTAGATTGGCCTGTGACCATTTCTGTGAGTTATCTTCTTAATTATTGAGTGATGTGGGAGGGCCTAGCCCACTGTGGGTGGTGCCATCCCTGGGCAGGTAGGCCTGTGTTGTATAAGAAAGCAGGTTGAACAGAGGCCAAAGGAGCAAGCCAATAAGCAGTGTTCCTCCATGGCCTATGCTTCAGCTCCTGTCTCCAGGTTCCTGCCTTGAGTTCCTACCTTGAGCTCCCTGATGAATTGTGACCTGGGAGATGTAAGCTGAATAAACCCTTTCCTCCAGTTGGTATTGGTCAGAGTATTTTGTCACACCAATGGAGAAACAAACTAGAACAGAAGGCATCAAATGTCTAGTCTTCCTCTATGCCTTATGTCCTTGAGAGTCTCTCACTGAACCTGGAACTAAAGTTTCCAATAATCTTCCTATCTGTTCCCAGAATACAGGGTTAACAGTCACAGGTGACCATGTAATCAGCTTACTATTTGGGTACTAGAGATCCAAATTTGGGATCTGAAACATCTACATGCTCAAACAACAAGCACTCTTACTCAGTGAGCCATCATGCCAGCCTTATACATAAGGCTGGGGATGCTAGACAGTGATGGCGAGCTTCACTGCAGTTGGCCATTTACACACATGCATAAAGAAGATACCCAATCTCATGCTAATATGAGTGACCTACCTGAACATGTGTAAAGTAGGCTAGGCTAGGGCTTGCGTTCACTAGGATATACATAAAGCATGTTTCTCACTTTTATTTTCATTTCACCATGGGATGAACAAGTTGGTACTACTTGGACATGTGTTATCTTCCCTTTCTCTCCATGGACTGTTATAGGACAGAGTTCGTAAAAAAATCACCAACACCACTTTAAGAAAAGTAGCAAGGTAAATTTTAATTTTCGACCGGCTGGGCTGTCTATCTCGGGAGTAGAAGCAGCCCTGATGATTGTTAGGTCAGAGTTTTTATAGGATTACAGAATTATTATTAAAACAGGACATTTGTGAACAAATCAGGTTTGTACAACATAGCAGTATTTTGATTCTATTAACAACCAATCATTGTACAGATAAGTGATACAGTCATATAACTTGGCACTCAACTTTGTGACAATAAAACTAGCCAACTGCTTTAGCCATAACAAGTAAAATAAGACAGTCAAGGTAAATAACTTCTAGGTGGTCATACAATAACAGGATAACAAGGGTGGTCTTGTGCCCTGTGTCAGGGCGACCCAAGACAGCAAGCAGGTTACAGAAGCGAAAACAAGCTGGTTAGTAAAAATATAATATCTGGAATTAGCACATTCCATGATTCATGCCAAGGGCAATGGTTGCCCCCCTTTTCCTTTCAGTGTGGAGCAAAGTTGCTGCTGAAATGGCTCTGAACAAAATGGAGTAACTTAGGGAAGTTTGCTGAGCCAGTTCATGGACAAAAGTCAAATTACATCTTAGAAAAGGAAAGAAACACATATACATCGAAAATCAAAGTCAAACAAACTTTTATTAAGAATACAGATTAGCAACTGGGAATGGCACACACCTTTAATTCCAGAATTTTGGGAGGCAGAGGCAGGCAGATCCCTGTGAGTTCGAGGCCAGCCTGATCTCCATAGTAAGTTCCAGGCCAGCTGGGGCTACAGGGGGACCCCATTTTTAAAAAGACCAAAATGATTATAACGTATCTCATACTCATTTATTTAAACTTTTTTTAATTTAAGCTTTTTTCAAAGTTACAGGAAACATTTAACTAAATCCCTTATTACTAAGGCAACAAATTTCAATTTTACTGCTATATGATAATCTGTATGTGTGCCTGTGTGTGTGTGTGCACCTAGACGTCAGGGCTACACTGAGTCTTCCTCAGTTGCTCTCCATTTTTTTAAAAAAGTCTCTCACCTGGTGTGGTGGCTCACACCTTTAATGCCAGCACTCGGGAGGCAGAGGCAGGCAGATCTCTGTGAGTTCAAGGCCAGCCTGGTCTACACAGTGAGTTCCAGGCCAGCTGGTGCTATAGGGAGACCCTGTCTCAAAAAGACCAATAATAATAATAAATAAAATATTTTAAAAGAAAGAAAAATACAAATCCTCATATTAAAAAGAATAAAATATAAGGTATAAGAAATTGAGAAATTAAATAAGTTGGAAATGGTGATGCACACCTTTCATCCCAGCACTCTGAAGGCAGAGGCAGGTAGATCTCTGTGAGTTCGAGGCCAGCCTAGTCAGGTCTGTATAGCAAGTTTCAGGCCAGCTGTGGCTAAGGGGAGACCCTGTCTCAGAAAATGAAAGAAAGAAAGGAAGGAAGGAAGGAAGGAAGGAAGGAAGGAAGGAAGGAAGGAAGGAAGGAAGAAAGGAAGGAGAAAGAAAAGAAAAAGAAATCGAGAAATTAAATAAATGGAAATTGAGGGAAGAAAAAATATGCCTAAAATATAGACACTATATGATATACCAAAGGATGATTGTGCAGAAAAATGTGAGTTGAACATATGGTTGGAAAATGGCCAGAATGATTCTGACTCAAGAAAAATAAGAAGCACTAATCAATATCCACAACCTTGGTTAAGGAATCAGCTAAATAAAATGTAAGTGTTGAGAAACATTTAAAATGAAAAATTAAACAAAATCAAGGATCAATTGATACACTCCACTTCCATCCCCTATCATGAAGTTTCCTGAAATTTACTAACCAATCATCACTTTCTATTGTCCATGGAATGTACTCTGTTATTCTTAGCTGTAGACAGGTATCCTATCTTTCAGAGAACTAACAATTAACCTTTCTAAGCCCTTAACTGTGACCATAGGAATGGAATGAAGTCAGCTTCTACCTCAGACACCAGTATGTGTTAAAAATAGTGAGGAAAAGAAAATATCCATAATGTTTTTCATTAACATTTCTTCAAAATTCACTTAGTTTCATGGAGTTGAAAAACTTAACTGTATTTAATGAAAACAATGACATATGAATGAAGGCATATAATCATAACAGTGATCACCTGTGGATGACAGGTATATGTCAGGCAGGAGAGCACCAGGAGACTCTATAATCTACACAAGTCTGTTTGGAACCTTGTTGAGAATTCATAGACTAATCTAAATGGTTATTGATACATAGTTATACCGTAAATATATTTACTCTTATGAATATGCTTCACCATCAATAACTGGAGTAAAAACTTCAGTGTGGGAAAGAGTATTCTTCTGTTCTTCATTGTTTGACCCATTTTTGGAGGGTAGACACCAATAAACAAATAAACAGCAGTACAAGTAAAAAACTGAGCCACAAAGCCAGAGTGCATAGTGGCCATCAGGTTGAGAGCCTGGTAACTAATCAGAGCAAGAAAAGAGACACAGGTTGTGAACATCTATTCCTCCTGCTCACAGTACAAACTGTATTGATCACCTACAGAGGTATGGCTCCAATGTACATAATGACGATGATGAAATGGTTTAACAAAATAAGAGGACACGGAAAGGCTTACTAATCACATAACAGAAATCTGGAAAGGTGAATCAAGGCTGTCAGGCAGAAGCATCCCCAGGGAGCAAGTTTTATTGAGGCTCATAATTTACATATGTTGAAATATACCATCATCTCTGGAATAAAGCTATATCATGGGGGATGGTATTTTTAATATGATTTTGAATTTGGTTTGCAGGTGCTTTATTATTTTTTTCTCTGACAATTTCATACATGTATACTCTGAGTCCTAATTGCTCAGCCCCTCATTCTCTCTTATCTTCCTCCCTGACTATCAACCCAGCCTCCCCCCTACCATTCCTTTTCCAAATTCATGGCTTTGGGTTTCTTTTGTGACCCTATAATTATAGGCTCTCAGAAATAATTTTATTGTAACCAGGACCATCTGCATGACCACTGAATTGGCACTATCCATTGGAGCTGCTGGGGTTACCACTAACTCTGAAGGCAATGACTCCCCCTCCCGGAATCTGTCAGCTTCAAATAGTCCGGTAATTTGGGGTAGGGACTCTAGGCCCCCCGCTGGCATCCATGCCTGACTGTTGATGACCTCATTCTTTTGCAAATCCAGGGCAGGCATCCACAGCTGCTGTGGGTTCATGATTGTAACGCTGGGTCTTGGCCAGAAGATGGCATTATTTTTTGGCTCTGAAATTCTGCACCCTTTCCACAGTGGTCCCTGAGACCTAGAGAAAATGGTATAAATGTCTTGTTTAGGACAGCTCAAACCTCGCTTATTAGCCATGAGTCTCTGCATTCACCATTGTCTATTGAAAAGAGAAGTTTCCCTGATTAAGAATGAGAGTGGCATTTGTCTATGGCTATACACATAAATATGTAGAAGGCAGTTTGACACAATGCCAATTAAGCTAAACAACAGTATTCAGTACTCTAGGGCCATGATCTCCCTGGCCATGGATTGTTAATCAGGTTCACAATACAGAAATGGATTCTACTTCACATATCAGCCTCTATCTTCACAGCCTGCCCTAGTACCACATATCTTGGAAGTTTAAAATATGCCCAGACCTCAGATGCATCTTTAATGGCTGATGAATCTCTCTCCTGCTAGATGTTCCTATTTCATGGTGTGAGGAAACATGCCCATGGCAGTTCCCACATGGTTCAGGTGGGCAGTCACTTCTGCCTTCATTGAAGAAGTCGTACCTGGAATTCTAAATTTATTTTTAGCTTTTCTCTCACAGGAACAGACAATACTATTTATTCTTCCATTTGGATTTCTTTCACTGAGTTGCACTGATGGGGCTTCTAATCTTTCATGTGACTTGGAATTCTCCAGCATCTCTCCAGTATCACATTTTCAATGTAATTTTGAGCTTCCTCCTTTACATCTTCCTGCATGAGCTGCTGATTTAATTTTCACACTGATGTGAATGAATTTTATCTGGTTCATGGCCTTATTATATCATAGGATTTAATAGGAGCTGATTCAATAGGAACTTGAAATTATGAGGTTCACTATACAATCTTAATATCGAGTGGTAGACGTGTAGAGTTCCAAATTAAAATGGTTCAATTGAAGGTTTTGCTTTCTTTTTTCAATTTACCATGGAAAGTAGCAGATTTTGTAGTCGTATTCTCATGTATACTTGGTTTTGGTTGACCCTTCGTCTCCCTGTCTTCCATCCTTACATGAAGCCCCCACACCCAGGAATATCCATTTCACTTTCGTATTACATGTGTTCTCTTAGCCTCCCTATCCCTCCCACTTAATTCCCCCTTTTTCTCTTCTCATAGGCCCCTTTCTACTGTCTTGGCATCTGTCTGCACTCACTCCCACATAAGCATATATATGTAAGAATTGGAAGCTAAGATCCACATATTCGAGAAAACATGAGGAATTTGTTTTACTGAACTTAGGTTATGTCACTGAGTATATCTACAGTCACATCCATTTCCCTACCAATTCATAATCCATTTTTTATGACTGAATAAAGTTTCATTATGTACCACATTTTCATTATTCATTCATGAGCTGATGGGCATGTACGCTGACTCCATTTCCTCGCTGCTGTGAGTAGAGCAGCAGAACACATAGATAAACTAATAACTCCGAAGTATATGCCACTATGTGGCATAGCAGACTCATGGTAGTTCTATTTTTAGCTTTTTGAGAAAACTCCACACTGATTTCTGTAGTAGTTGTGTCAATTTACACTTTCACCAGTACTTAATAAGGGTTTCTCTTTCCTCACACCCTCACCAGCATTCAATATCATTTATTTTCTTGATGAACGCTATTTGGACACAGGTTGAGATAAAAAATCTCAGTGTAGTTTTAATTTTCATTTCCCCTATGACTAAAGATCTTGAACACTTTAAAAAAAATATTGGCCATTTGCTAATACTTCCTTTGTGATCTCTCTTCAACTTCTTGGTCCATCATGAGGGAGTTTCAATGCAGCTGTGGCAGAGCATTGATTACCACTGACTTGATGGTCAAAGGCATTGATGTACATCAGGTTTCTTTAATCATCAATTATGACCTTCCCACCAACAGGAAAAATATCCACAGATTCAGTCCTGGTGGGCATTTTGAATGTAAGAGTGTAGCTATTACAGGGTTCAATCTTGGAGCCAGGGGACTACCTAAAATGGGGAGGAACCCAAGGGATGGACATCTTTCTCCTCTCTCTCTCTCTCTCTCTCTCTCTCTCTCTCTCTCTCTCTCACACACACACACACACACAAACTTTACTTTTTGAGACAAAAGAAGGAACTATGAACATTTTAGACTCCCTTTTATTTGGGGTAGACTCTTGCCTCAGGTGCTGTCTCCTCCATTTCCCTAATCTAATCACCCCCTGATCCTAGAGGCTCTCCTACCACAGTTAAATCTCTAAAAATGATTAAAAGGACTAAAATATGTCAACTCTGGCCTCATTTGCTGAGTTGAACCTACAGAGAGAACCCCCTAAGTTAATTCTGGGGAATTGTCCCTCACTTGAGGTGGGCAGGGAGGAGAAAAGAGTAGCCATTTTTATGTTGTCTTCTAACAGACACAAAATTCTGAATAAAATTACTTAGAAACTGCCCCCTTCTAAATAAAAAAGAAAAGAAAATTCCATAGCATGCTTCTAAAATCTGGAGACATTCTTTATGATGCACAGTCAACAGCTGAAGGACATGTGAGCATATGCAAGAGGGAAACACTATAAAATTCTTGCTGTTACATGGTACCAACTCTAGAGATAACTCATTCACTTCCACATTTGTTTGTATTTTCTTTTGTGTGTGTACATTTGTGTACATGTGAGTAGAGTCATGTGCATGCTATGGTGAGAGTATCCAGATCAGAGGAAAATCTCAGGTGATCATCCTCACCATCTACCTTGTTTGAGACAGAATCTCTTGTAGTTCATTTAAGTGCGTGCTAGGCTATCTAACGCACAAACATCTGATGACTCTCCTTTTTCTGCCTCCCATTTCACTACATGAGTGTTGGGACTATAGACTATAGATGCCTACTACTATGACTAGCTTTGTATGGGTTCTCAGGTTCTAAAACTCAGGTCATATCCTTGTGTGGCAAGTCATCTCCCTAGCCCCCCACTATGCCCTCCATAATCTTTCTTGATCGTATCACCTCTTTTTAAAAATTGTACTTATTTGTTTGTTTATTTATTTAGTCTTTTTGAGATTGGGTCTCCCTGTAGCTACAGCTGGCCTGGAACTTGCTATGTAGACCAGGATGGCTTCAAACTCACAAAGATTCACCTGCCTCTGCCCCCCAAGTGCTGGGATTAAAGGTATGCACCACCACAACTGGCTTATTTTAATTTTTTTTTATGTGCATGAGTGTATTGTATTTAGTAAGGGCAATACCTAAGGAGGACAGAAGAGGGCTTTGGAGCCTCTGGAGCTGAAGTTACGGACAGTTGTTAGCTGCCATGTGGGTGCTGAGATTTGAACCCAGGTCTTCTGCAAGAACAGCCAGTGCTCTTAACCACTGAGCTATCTCTCTAGCCCCTCATCACCTCTTTTGTAATATATGCTTCCAACTCTGTTGTATTAAGAATTCAGTTTCCAACATATGAAATTTGAAAGCCATAATCAATCATATAGAAGACAGATTTGAAATCTCTGGTCTGAACTAGAGAACTATTGTCTTCACCTATGTATGAGCCTCTTCACCCAAAGACCTAGAAGATATTAGTCCCACCAAGTTTCCTTTATTACGCTGGATTTATTGAGGTTCAATATCTTACAAAATGTGACCAAGTAGATTCATAACTATAATTACATAGTTGAGTAAAAAGATCCTTGAAAACCTGGACATCAATATTTTACACAGTATCAAATGGGTTATCTAATTAGGAATTCTTCCTGGCACTTAATAGACTATCGTATTACTCCAGAGTTAGTGAATACAGTACTTTCTAACTTCATTAAGACGTGCTTATTAAACTTTTTGATAAACAGAACATGTCATACACTGGGAGACTGAGCCTGGAATCAGTCAAAGCTCCATACACTATTCTCTTCTCAATGAAGCCTTTGGCGGTCATTATTCTCTGTGTCCTGCTTAGTCTTCTAAGGTGCACACCTTACGATTCTTCAACAGTTCTGTGGTACACAGTTCTGTTTTTGTTTTTCTATGCCTAATCACTGCCCCTAGTCATTTATTTTTATCGTATCCACAATGAATTCACACATAAATGATGGCTCTGTTATGAGCTGCCTTTGCCTTTGACATCTCCCAATTGGATTCCGATTCTTGAAGGCATAGAGAGGATCAGGCTTATTTCTGTATTCTCTGGAAATAGATAGCTTGGTCCAGAAAGCAGGTTTAGAATGAATGAATGAGTGATTTAGACATGAAAGGCAGGTCAATATAATGTATCATATAACTGTAAGATCATCAAGTACTAGTTGATCAGATGCAGTGTCATGGTGATTGTCAGGAGTGTGAAAAGCTACTATGATGATGACATCTAAATTTGACTTTCAGATCTTCAGCTTCTCCTTCCTTACAGTGAAAGTGTTCAACTAGATGCACAAACTGCTGTTAGGAAACTGTTCACTCTAATGTATGAACTGCTGTTAGGATTCCCTTTGCACCCATATGTATTCAAAGGATTTGCCTTTCTTTGCTGGGACCAGGTCATGCTGATCTCCCATGAATCAAAGGAGAGATCTTTCCCCTTCCTGATGTAATTTGTTTCATTTTAACAAAGTCAGATTCTAGGGGATCCAATCCCACCTCCCAACCCCAACGCACTACAAGATCTGCATCATTGCATCTGGCATGGTACATACCAAGAGATGTAGCATTGTGAGAAACAGCCAGGTGATGGGTATCCATTTCATCCCTATGCTAGAGGCCTGTACGTGTCTGACCCTGGGCACCAGAAGCAATAATAATTGATGAGAGCATTGATCCTAACATTTTGTAAGACTCTTCACCTCCAGAAGATCTTTTCTAGGTTTCTTCTAAGGAAAGGTACTATAAATAAATATTTATGAGCTAAATTCTGTTTGTCAAAAAACTCTAGACGCAGGTTATAATAGATGTCGCCCGAGTTTTCTTAGGGTCCCTTCCTCCTGACCCGGGCAGACAAACCCCATACTACATCTTTGTCTGAATTTTGCACAGTTTATACCTTTGTGGTGGGAGGGGAGAGATTTACAAAGAAACGAACACCCAACACCTGGCACCCAGCTCTGCACAGCTCAGCGCCCCACCCCAATCACTTTTGCCCATGGTCTGCCTCATCTCGCATCCCCGCATGCCCACTCACCTCACAGAGTTCCCATGAGGGGTCCACAGGGTCCTCACGAGGTCCCCTCACACCCCACGGGGGTCCAGGGCAAGCTGGCTTGCCCTCTCCCCTGTTCCCTGCTTCCCAGAAGTGCGCCAAATCCTTTCATTTCACTTTCCCCCCACCCTAGGCTCCACCTTTCTTCCCGGGGTGCCCTGCTCTGGCCCATGGCCCTTCAGAAGTCCAGGAGGAATAAATCATTTTCCAGCTATAACAGACTACCTTGAACATAAAGAAGAAATTTCATGGCCCTCATGCTCCAACCTATCTTCAATTTGTACAATGCACCAAGCTTTCATTTAGACTTTTTCTGTCCAAGAGTGATCATTTTCTGGTGCTCTTCAATATTCTTCAGGGTATATCCCTGACTTAGTTTGCTTTCAATTACTGTGTTAAAAACACTGACCAAAGCCAGGCGTGGTGGCACATGCTTTTAATCCCAGCGCTTGGGAGGCAGAGGCAGGTGGATCTCTGTGAGTTCGAGGCCAGCCTGGTCTACAAAGTGAGTTCCAGGCCAACTGGGGCTACAGGAAGACCCTGTCTCAAAAAGACAAAGACATACACACACACACACACACACACACACACACACGTATTTGGGCCTCCAGTCCCAAGGGATCCAACAGCCTCTTCTGACCTCTGCGGGCATTGCATGACAGGGGTGCACTTACCTACATGCAGGCAATACATGCATACACATAAAAATAATTTTAAAAATTTTTTTAAGTTTAAGAAAAACAAAAAACACTGACCAAGCAGGGTGCGGTGGTGCAGCACTCGGGAGGCAGAGGCAGGCATATCTCTGTGAGTTCAAGGTCATCCTGGTCTACATAGTGAATTCAGGCCAACTGGAGCTACAGGGAGACTCTATCTCAGAAAAAAAAAAAAGCCAAAACAAAAACAAAACACTGACTTAGGGAGGAAAGGGCAGAGTCCTCATCAAGGGAAGCCAAGAACCTGGAGTACAGGCCATGGAGGATAGCTACTAACTGGCTTGCTCACCTGGCCCATGATCAGCTTACTTTCTTATACAATACAGACCCACCTGCCTAGGGGTGGCACTGCCCACAGTGAGCTGGGCCCTCCCACATCACCCACATCACTCAATAATCAAGAAAACACCCCATAGACATGGCCACAGGCCAATCCAATGGCAACAATTCCTTAATTGTTGTTCCCTCTAACCAGGTATGTCAAGTTGAAAAGTAAAGCATCCAGCACAAGCCCCTGTCTGTATTTCAAGTATTCCATCACTCCATGTTCAGCACACCTCCATGCCTTTGCTCAAATTGTTCCCCATGTCAAGAATGCTGTTGTAACACTGTGAGCATGTACTGTCCTTAACATTCCTGGTAAAATGACACATTTTCCCTGCAGCTTGTCATTTTTCACACCCTACTCCTATATGCTCATAGCATATTGTCTTCTTTACTAACACAAGTAAAAAAGAAAATTGTTTTATGCACTTTGGTTATGGGCATATTCAATGATCTTACATACATACACACAAACACAGAAAAGGAAAGCTGAGGGAACTCCTGAAGCAGAAGGAAAAAGGAGGTTCAGTGTTTGTGTATGTGTTTGAAGAGACAGAAAGAGACAGAGAACGAGACAAGGAGAGTCCATCTTGCTGTGCTGGCTATGATGCCCCATCTTCACTGACAGCACTCTGAAGCATGTATTGGCATCAAACTTGTGATTTTCCAACCACAGACTCCTGCATGGTTGGATTGTCGGTGGGTCACTGTGGTGGTTTAAATGAGAACTTCCCATGATGGGCTTGAGTATTTGAACACTTTGTCCCTGTTGGTGGCATTGTTGGAGGGAGGCTGTGGAGTCTTTAGGAGGTATATCCTTGCTGGGGGAAGTATGTGAGGGGCAGACTTTGCAAGTTCATACCCTTGCTCTACTTCAGTTTATCCTCTGCTTTGTGTTTCCAATTGAAGATGTGAACTCAGCTTCCTGCTCCCGTCACCATGCCTCCCGCTTGCTGATGTACCTTCCCATCATGATGGACTCTTCTCCCTCTGGAACTGTAAGCCAAAATAAACTTTCTTCCATAAGGCACTTTTGGTCATGGTATTTTATCAAAGCAACAGAAAAATAATAGAGCCACCATACATGTATTCAGGTCACTTGTGATTAATTCACATGAAAATAGTTTGTTGATATGTTTGCATTGTAAAAACAATAATTATTTGCTAATAACTAAGTCTATGGAAAGTATGTTCATGCTTTTATAAAGTTTATTTTATTTTTATTGATGTGTGTGTGAGCATGTGTGTGTATGGGGGGAGCGGTGCTCACTGAGGGCAGAATATGCTGTCAGATCCCCTGGAGCAGAAGTTGTGGCTAGTTGGGAGCTGCCCACCATAGGTGCTGAACACAAAACTCTGGTCCCTTGCAAGAGCAGTATAATTATGCTCTTAATCACTGAGTCATCTCTCCATCCCTGACATATGTTCTTTATATAGCTTAGAAGTAAAGAGAAGGGGGGTGGAAACTGTCCTTGATTTTATTTATTTATTAAAATTGTTGATTTAGTCGGGCATGGTGGCACTTGCCTTTAATCCCAGCACTTGGGAGGCAGAGGCAGGCAGATCTTGTATGAGTTCGAGGCTAGTCTGGTCTACACAGCGAGTTCCAGGCCAGCTGGGACTACAGGGAGACCCTGTCTCAAAAAGATAATTAATTAATATAAAATTGTTGATTTATCTATTATTTTATGTGTATGACTGTTTTGCCTGCATCCATGTAAGTGCACCTAAGCATGCAATGCCTACAGCGGTCAGGTGTCAGATCCCCTTGGAACTGGAATTATAGGTGGTTGTTTGTTGTCATGTGGGTACTGGGAACTGAATTAGGGTCCTCTGCAAGAGCAGCCAGTGCTCTTAACCACTGGGCCAACTCTCCAGCCCCTGTTCTGAATTTTACTTCAAAGATTTGGATTCTGTATCTTTCTCTAGCTCATTACTGTGAAACAATTTGATAATCTGGAGGTTCTGGCAGAGGGCTAAGAGCTGTGACTCCACGCTGAGCCCCAGTTTGAACATGCCAAGGGAGAGGGTATTTTCTTGGCAGATGCCCTCTCCATTTCACCTCCAGCTACTCAGAACTCTAAGAGTGTTGTCGCTGAGTAGCTACAGAGCACTGGAAAGCATGAGACCCACATATACCTGGGTGGGACTTCTATCCTGTTTGAGGTTCCAAATTTGGTTGCATAAGGCTTTTCCTACACAGTGTTTTGGTTTGGGAATACAATAGGGTTTCTGGACCCAGAATACACTTTCTTCATATGAAGAAAATCTTGGGAAATCAAGATTAAAGGATAAATTATTTAGGTAATCCCTTAGATAACGTTTATTGATTTCTAAATTTAACGTAACTGCCACTGAGGATGTCCCACTAGTGAATAATTAGGTGTTGAAGCAGCTTTCATACTAGTATAGTGATCTAGAACTAAAACCTTAGGTGCCCCTGCCAGACCATTAGGGCCTGATGCACTGTGGGGATCCTGTCATGGCTCATTGTAGTTCTACATGGGAGTATGTTTGTTCATTTGGTCGTGGGTTTTCCTTGAGACCTTGGGCAATGAAACTTCCATGTCTCAGCTAGATTGAAGGATTGATTTTCCTATCTTTTCAATTCACTGTGGAAAACTGCTGCCCTGCCATGTAACTCTATTTTCTCCATGCTTTGGATAATTATTCTTCATTCTTTGGTTTGTATTCATTTTCTCTGCTCCCAAGTGCATAAATTAAGATAGAAGATACAGGCTGGAGAGATGGCTCAGCGGTTAAGAGCACTAACTGCTCTTGAAGAGGACCCGGGTTTGAGTCCCAGCACCTGTATGGAGGCTACAAAACGGTCCTTAACTCCAGTTCCAGGGGAATCCGAAGCCCTTTTCTGACCTCCACGGCATTGCGCTGCACGGGTGCACTCACATACATGCGCCAATACACTCATACAAATAACTAAAATAAAATAATAAAATAAAAATTTAGAAGATATAAGAACGCTTTGGAACTGGGCGTGGTGGCTCATGCATTTAGCCCCAGCACTCGGGAGGCAGAGGCAGGCAGATCTCTGTGAGTTCAAGGCCAGCCTGGTCTACATAATGAGTTCCAGGCCAGCTGGAGCTACAGGGAGGTCCTGTCTCAAAAAGCAAAAAAAAACAAACAAATAACAACAACAACAAAAACCCTATATCCACCATCATGTTAAGTGGACAAAAGATTCTAAATATTCCAACTAAGATCAGGAACAAGATAATGATGCACATTCACACCACTCATATTCACCATAGTGCTTGAAGTCTTAGCTAAAGTAATGAAACAAAAGAAAGAAATAAAAGGGATACAGATACGGAAGGAAGTCAAAGCATGCCTATTTGGAGATGAAAGACGCCAAAGACAACACCAGAGAACCCTAAAGCTAAAAAAATTCTCAGCAAAGTGGCAGGTTACAAAATTAACATACCAAAATCAGCAGACTTCCTATATGCCAAAGACAAACATAATGAGAAGGAAATCAGGGAAATAATCTAATTTCCAATAGCCTTAATTTTTTTTTTAAAGGAGGGGAAGGGTGATAGAGAGAGATGGTTCAGTGGTTCAGAGTACTGGCTGTTCTTGCAGTCAACCTGGATTCAGTTCCCAGCATCCACTTGGAGGCTAACAAACATCCATAACTCCAAGTCTAGGGAATCTGACACTGTTCTGGCTTCTACACTGCACACAAATTTGGTACACTTACATACATGCAGGCAAAAGACTCATACACACTGAAGAAATTGAAGACATCAGAAGATGGAAAGACTTCCCATACTAATGGATCAGTAGGATTAATATTGTGAAAAATGGCCATTCTATCAAAAGCAATCTACATGACCAATGCAACCCATTAAAATTCCAATGCAATTATTAACAGAAATAGAATCTTAAAATCTGTATAGAGTAACAAAATTCCCAAGATAGCAACAAGAACAAAATAATCCTGAACAAAGACAAAACACTGTTGGAGGTATCACCACCCCTGATTTCAAGTTATACTATGGAGCCATATCCATAAAAACAAGATGGTACTGGAACAGAACCAGACAATAAAACTGAGGATCCATACACAAATCCACACAACTAGACATCTAATTTTTAAAAATATTCCAAAAATACACATTTGGGAAAACACAAAAAATGGTGATGGAAAAACTGGATACAGGCGGAATAAAACTTGATCCTTATCATTCACTCTGCACAAAAATCAATTTCAAATGGTCTAACCTCAATGTTAGACCTGAAACTTTGAAACTTCTAAAACACAAAGTAGGGAGTACACTTAAACATGTAAACACTGGGAAGGATGCTGAATGGGGTTCCAGTTGCTCAGGAAATAAGGTCAACAACTGATGAGTGTTACCTCATGAAGTTAAAAAGCTTCTGTGCTGCAAAGGAAACTGTCGAGTGAAAAGGTGGCCTACGAAGTAAGAGAAAAAATCTCAGGGTGTGCCGTCTGGCAGAGGGTTAGTGTCTAGAAAATAAAAGCAAACAATCCAATTTAAAATCTCTGGAACTTAACAGAATTTTTAAAAAATATTTTTATTTTTTGTGTATATTGCCTGCATATATGTAAGTGCACCCATGTCATGCAATGCCCACAGAGGTCAGAAGAGGGCATTGGATCCCCTGGAACTGGAGCTATGAATGGTTGTTACCCATCATGCAGGTGCTGGGTATCAAACCCAAGTCCTCTGCAAAAGTAGCCAGTAGTCTTTTCTAGAAAAAAAAAAAAAAAGTACTACTTTTATTTTACATGTATGAGTATACTGGCTGCATGTGTAAGTGCATCCATGTCATGCAATGGTCGAAGAGGTCAGTAGTAGTCATTGGATCCCCTGGAACTGGAGTTACAGATGGTTGTTAGCTACTATATGGGTACTGGATATCGAACCTGGGTCCTCTGCAAGAGCAGTCAGTGCTCTTAACCACTGATCGCTCTCTCCAGCCCTGGAACTTAACAGAATTCTTTTAAAAAAATTTTTTTTTAATTTTATTATTTTCATTTTATGTGTATGCATGTATTGCCTGCATGTAGGTAAGTGCACCCATGTCGTGCAATGCCTGCAGAGGTCAGAAGAGGCTGTCGGATCCCCTGGGACTGAAGTTATGGACAGTTGTTAGCTGCCATGTGGGTGCTGGGATTTGAACCCAGGTCTTCTGCAAGAACAACCAGTGTTCTTAACTGCTGAGCCATCTCTCCATCCCCTTAACAGATTTCTTAAAGAAAAACAAATAGGTAAGGAAAATCTAAGTGTTCGACATCCTTAGCCATTAAGGAAATGCAAATTAAAAATACTTTGTGATTTCATCTTTCACCAGTCACAATGGTTAAAATTAAGAAAACAAATGATGGGGCTGGAGAGATGCCTCGGCAGTTAGGAGCACTGGCTGTTCTTACAGAAGATCCAGGTTCAAATCCCAATAGCTAACAACTGTCTGTAACTCGTTCCAGGGGATCCAATGACCTCTCTGGCCACCATGGGCACTGCAGGACAAGGGTGCACTTACATACAAGCAGGCAATACATCCATACACATAAAGTAAAAACAAATTTAAAATTAAAAACAAATGATAAACACTATCAGTGATGTAGAGATAGAAGAATCTGGAACCACTTTTGGCAGGAATGCAGACATATACACACTACGGAAATTGGTGTGGAGGTTCTTCAAAAAGCTAGAAGAAAAACTGCCATATGACCCAGAAATACCACTCTTAAGTCTATACCCAAAGGACTCCACACCATAAAACAGATATATGGGGCTGGAGAGACCGCTCAGTGGTTAGGAGCATTGGCTGCTCTTGGAAAGGACCCAGGTTCAGTTCCCAGTACCACATGGCAGTTAATACCCACCTGTAACTCTAGTACCAGGGGATCCAATGCCCTCTTTTGATCTGAGGGCATTGCATGACACGGATGCATTTATATACATGTAGGCAATACACTCATACACATAAAAATATGAAAAAAAGACATCTGTACTTCCACATTCAAGGAAGAAAATGGAACTAGCTTATGAATGGATAATGAAAATGTGGTACATATACAGTGTAATTTTATTCAGGGGCAAAGAACGAAATTACAAAATTGGTAGAAAAATGGACGGATCTGGAAAATATGCTGAGGTAGCCCAGGCCCCCAAAGACAAACACCTAACGTTCTCTCTTACATTCCACACATTTTTATAGTAGTGTGCTCAACATTTTATGTTGGAAAAGGCCAGTAAGATACAAAGGGACCATTAGAGGGAGTGAGGGGATTTAGAACACAGACATGAAGTGGAGGTGGAGGGAAATACTAGAAGTAGCCAAGTCTAAGCAAGGAGAGGGGCGGGAGAATAGGGAAAAGGAACCAAATTTGGGGATATATGAAAATGCCATAGAAACCTAATGTTGTATGAGCTTGTTTACACTATAACCTAAGGCTGGAGATGGCTCAGCAGTGAAGAGCACTGGCTGCTCTTGTAGATGACCCATTCAATTCCCAGCACCCACATGGTGGCTGGCCAACAACCATCAGTAACTCCAGCTCCAGAGGATCCAGTGCCCTCTTCTGACCTCCATGGGCACTACATGATATGAGTGCACCTACCTACATGCAAGCAACACTCATACACATTGAAAAAAAAAACAAACTAAAACTAAAAGGTTTAAATGAAGGTACTTTCTATGGATGAATATTTCTCCCAGAAGCCATGGGTTGTTAAAATGAGAATTCTAGTGCCAAATTTGGGACACCTCCCTACTAGGTGTTAGCCAGCAAGGCCAGAGGTCCCCCTAAAATACAATCTATTGCCACTGCTCTTGGTTACCTACCAGAACTTGACAGTAAAACCTTATTGCTGAAGATACTGCACTTTGATCAAAGGACATACAGAAATCAACTTGAAGCTTAAGCTGGAGCTAGATGATTTATCCCTATCATCAAGCCTTCATAGTACTAGAGTGATTATACAGAACGCTGGGAGTGAATATTCATCTCTTTTAGCTACAATAATGAGCAGTCAGGCAAGATGTGTCTTGTAGCAAAACAGTGGAATGACCGTTGAGGCTGACCAACCCATTTCTGATCAGGCTTGAGGCCACCTCCACAGGATGGAACTCATGCCTAGTTCTTTAAACTTGGTCAAGTCTGTGGCTTAGGAAGTCATAGGTCCTAGAGGAAAAATTATTAGTTTTGATAAATGATCATGTTGTGAAAGTGCTTTGCAAATACATTCATACCCAGAATGGTGATGCATCTAGCCTTCATCACAGATATCTCTTACTGTATCAGGCAGAGGCTAGCTTAGCAATCTATAACTGGTCACAGAGCCATGATTAAGTGGTGGTGGGAGTGCTGGGCCCTAAATCGGTCAGTTGTATCATCCTCTCCTCTCCAGGTCCACGGAAAATTGAAGAGGCAAAAAAAAAAAAAAAAAAAAAAAAAATTAGAAGCCAAAGGATGGGGAGAAATGTATATACCAAAAGGTATGTAAGAACTTACTGCACATGTGGCTATCTGCACAAGATTGGGCCCATGAACATTTCATCATGTATGGGGGAGGAAAATACAAAGTCTCACGAGTCCCTGAAGGACTACTGGTAATTTGTAGGTAATTGGTGGGTCTTTTTTTGCCGTGATGTGGCCACAGACAACTTCTTGTGCTCCAGTAAATAATCTCCAACTATGCTTAAAACTGGAATTAAGGGGCTAGCGAGATGGCTCCACTGTTTAAGAGCACTTCCTGCTCTTTCAGAGGACCAGAGTTCGGTTCTCAACACCTACATCAGGCAGCTTACAATCACCTGTAACTCTAGCACCAGGGGATTCAATACCCTCTTCCAGTCTCTGTGGGTACTCACACATACACCTCACAGATATAAACACAAACATAAAAGCAAGAGAGGGATTTAATGATTCCAACAGGAGAGAAAGGGGGATGAAAGAGGGGAATAGGTGTGAAGATGAATAAAATTATATAAATGTACTAAACTTAAAAGGAGCTAGAAAGATGGCTCACTAGTTAAGTACACTTGGTGTTTTTCAGGAGGACCTGAGTTTAGTTTCCAGCACTTACTTCAGGTGGCTCACAACCACCAGCTCTAACTCCAGCTTTGAGGGATCTGATGATTCTGGCCTCTGCAGAAATATACTGGGCTTAAACACATGTGAGCACATACACGTGAGCAGGCATGCACATACACACACAAGCAAATTTTTTAAAAAAGATCAATTAAACTGCAAAAAAAATGTACAAAAATATTACCCGAGGCAGGTACGGTGGCATGTGCATTTAATCCCAGCACCCAAGAGGCACATATATACAGATCTCTGTGAGTTCCAGGCCATCCTGGTCTACATAATCAAGTTTCGGTCCAGCCAGAGCTACACAACAAAATCTTGTCTTTATTTGAACATACATTGAAAAGCACAAAATACAGAATTTATGCAAATGTCATTCAGAAAAATCTCATATTCACATTAAATGTAAGGAAACTGCAAATGAACAGAAACACAAAAGAGCTGTCATAAGGACAGTGAGAAAATACTAACAATTAAGAAGCATCTAGTTTCAATTTTAAATGAACAATTACTGAAAAACTATGTAAAATTAAATCTACTGCATTATTATAAATGCATCTCAATTCCATGAATCAAACACAGTTCAATAGTAAGAAGTATTAGCTCACTTAATTTAAACAATAAACCATACCTACTAAACTGAAAGTGATTTACCAAGTTTATAAACTCAATTCATCTCAATTCAAATGTTTTTCTATGGTTGCTATTGTTGGTGAGTCTTGGTGGCATCAGCTTTTCAAGCAGCAGGGAATACAGGCAAGCAAAACCATGATAAACATTATTTATCAAGTCATCATTTCAAAACTATAAAAAACAATGCAGAGTAAAGGTCTTGTGTAAGAATGGACCAATGACAAAAATACTCATAGTTTTACTATATTTCTTTCAGGTTATTTTCAGAAATATTCTACACAAATAAATTTGCTAAAAGTGTTCACATTTCTTGCTCTTACAAGATTAAACTACGTTATTTCATAACTTTTACTTTATTTGAAAAAAAACCAGCTTTCTCATACCTATTTTATACATTTTTCTAAGGTTTTTATTTTTATATGTGTGTGTATACCACATGTGTGTATATGCTTGCAGAGGCCAGAAAAGGACATCAGATTCCCTGGATTTGGAGTTACAGGTGATTGTGAGCCACCTGACATGGATGCTGGGAACTGAATTCAGGTCCTCCAGAAGAGCAAGCACTCTTTTCTGAAGATCCACCTCTCTAGCCCTGCTGTCTTGTATCTGTACAATGAAAATTTCATTTGGTTGGAACTGTTTCTTAAATCTCCCAGGTGATCAAACTCATTCCATTAAATATTGTTTAGTCTGTACCTCCCTCCCACCCCTGCCCAGTAAAAAAGCATGCACTACCAAACCCAGCGCAACAGGTTTTCACCCTATATACACTTGCACATTAGATCTAAAACTACACTTCTGCAGATGTCATATTCTATTTTTATGTAATTATTTTTAAAAATAAATGTTGTGTTTATTTGTGTATACATCTGTGCAAAGGTGTGCATGTGGAAGTCAGAAGTAAACTTAAGGGAATCGATTCTCTACATCCACCATGAGTCCCAGGGATGGAGCTCAAGAGTATCAGGCTTGGCCAACAAGCCATGTCTTTACCCATTAAGCTTTCTCCCAGACTGTCCACACTCTTCTTTCATACCTGACAATAAAAACAAGTTGACCACAGACACTGCCGGTGGACTTCACACTTGTATAAGTTCTACTCATCGCAATTCTTACACTCAGTTCTTTCATGTTTGTAAAGAGATGTGTAACATCTAAATGCTTTCCTACAATGCCTACACACATAAATTTTCTCTCTGGTGTGAATTCTTTCATGTTTAACAAGATAACTGCAATCACTGAATGTTTTCCCACATTTTCTACACATATAGGGTTTCTCTCCAGTGTGAATTCGTTCATGACGGTAACGGGCACTCTGATGGGTGAAAGCTTTTCCACAATGCTTACATATATAAGGTTTCTCTCCAGTATGAGTTCTTTCATGGTTGCGAAGATACATGGAACACTTAAATGCTTTCCCACACTGTTTGCATACATAAGGCTTCTCTCCAGTGTGAGATCTTTCATGACTGTAACAAGCTTTACGTTGAATGAAAGCTTTCCCACAATACTTACAAGCATAGGGTTTCTCGCCAGTGTGAATCTTTTCATGGCTGACAAGATGACTGGAATGAATGAATGCTTTCCCACATTTTTTACATACATAGGGCTTCTCTCCAGTGTGAATTTTTTCATGACTGTAACGGGTACTGGAATGAGTGAAGGCTTTTCCACAGTGCTTACATATATAAGGCTTCTCTCCAGTGTGAGTTCTTTCATGGTTGCGAAGGCATGTAGACCACGTAAATGCTTTCCCGCAATACTTACATACATAGGGTTTTTCTCCAGTGTGAGTTCTTTCATGATTGTAACAAGCATCACGGTGGATGAAGGTTTTGCCACACTGCCTACATGCATACTGTTTCTCTCCGGTGTGAATTCTTTCATGGTTGCGGAGGGATGTGGAACATGTAAATGTTTTCCCACACTGCTTGCAAACATAGGGTTTCTCTTCAGTGTGCATTGTTTCATGTCTGCAACAGGAACTGTGATGGCTGAAGGCTTTTCCACAATGCTTACATGCATAAGGTTTCTCTCCAGTGTGAATTCTTTCATGGACAAGAAGGTGAGATGAACGAATGAATGCTTTGCCACACTGCTTACATACAAAGGGTGCATTTCCACTGTGAATTCTCTGATGTTTTTTAAGGTAGGAGAAATGTCTAAATGCTTTCCCACACTGATTACACACATAACATTCCTCTTGAGAATGAATTCTTTCATGGTAAATAAGCTGACTGAACTCAACGAAGGCTTCTCCACAATGCTTACAGACAAATGGTTTCACTTCAGTGTGTATATTTTCATACATCTGAAAGTAATTACATCCTTTAAAGTCTTTCTCAAATTGATCATATTCATTTTTACTCTCAGTGGGAATTCTCTCATAATTTTGATCAGAAGTGAAATTCCTACAGGCTTCATTAAACTGTTGGTTTTCATAGGGTGTCTCTCTAGGAGGACTTTCATGCTCCTGAAAGGACTCAGAATAAGTAAACTCTTCCCAACATTTCTCCTGTTTAAAAACCTTCACATGTTCCTTATATTCTCCAGTTTCACCTATGAGGCGCACTTCTGAGGGCGAATGACCAGTGTCTCCTGCACAGACATTGTTTTCATATTCTGTTACTGCAGGAGGCATGTCTTCATTAAAAATATGCTCTGGAATCTGGTAGTGCGTTTCTCCATATTGATTACTATGTTCATACTCATAGTCTCTCTCAATTACCTGAATTCTGAAAAAGAAAAAAAAAAAAAAAAAGAACATTACTAGTATTTTTATTTTTTTATGTATGAGTGTTTTGCCTGCAGGTATGTAAGTACACCCATATGATGCAAAGCCCACAGAGGCTAAAAGAGGATGTCAGATCCCCTGGAACTGGAGTCACAGACGGTAGTTAGCCACTATATAGGTACTGGGACTCAAACCTGGGCTCCCTGGAAGAACAGCAAGTGTTCTTTTACTGCTGAACCATCCCTCCAGACCTGAACATTACTAATATTTTATGAGTAGCCAAGAGAAGTGCTGGGAGCTGGGTGTTACGGCCCATTCCTATTATAGCATTTGGGAAGCAGCTGCAGAAGGATACCAACTCTGAGGCTAACCTGGGCCACATAGAAAAACCCTGTTCTAAGAAAAAAATTAAGTGTTAACCTTACCTCTAAAGAATTTATAAACATGAAAGAACTGAATATTATTTTATAAGCCTCCTTTAAAAATATAATCTAAATAAAGCGTATTTAGCCAGATGTGGTGGTGCACACCTTTAATCCCAACACTTGGGAGGCAGAGGCAAGAGAACCTCTGTGAGTTCAAGGCCAACCTGGTCTACATAGTTTTTTTTTTCGGTCTTTTTGAGACAGGGTCTCCCTGTAGCCCCAGCTGTCCTGGAACTCACTATGTAGACCAGGCTGGCCTCGAACTCACAAAAGATCCACCTGCCTCTGCCTCCCAAGTGCTGGGATTAAAGGCATGCGCCACTACCATAGTAAGCCAACTGGAGCTACTGGGAAACCGTCTAAAAAAGAACCCCCTTCAAAAAAGCATATTTGGTTGCAGTTATCCTACACAGGGGTATAATGTTCTTCCCAGAAGCCACAGGTTATTAAACAAAAAGCCAGGTGTGGAATACACCCTTTGATTTGTTGGTCAAGGAGGTCCCAGAGAGCCCCAAAATAATATAAGCTATTACCACAGCTCTTGAATGCCCATCAAAATTGATGGTAAGACCCCTATTTCTGAAGATACTATACACTATGATCATAGGACATGGAGATATCATGCTAGTATTGACCTAGAAGCTTCCTCCCTACAACCTAGCTTTCATAGTGACAGAAGGTACTATTCAGGCTGCTAGGAGAGAAGTCATTAAAAGATGTAATCAGTTGTGCACACTGCAAGCTACAACAATGACCAGACTGACAAGATATGCCAATAGGTGCAATTGTGGAATGAATGTTATGGGGGTGGTAATCAACAGCTCTCCAATTGTATCAAGACTCACTCCACAGTAAGGCACTCTTGACCACAGCACTGTGAACCTACAGCTAGAGAGGTCATAGGCCCTATGGGAGGACCAACTACCCTTAGTTTTTTGCTAAGAAGATATAGCATCAAACTTCCTTCTAAATACTTATCTTTATATCCACAGATTAGTGCAACTCTCCGTCCTCATCAGATAAGCTTCTTTTTGCAGTAGATGGTGGTTAATACAGAGTCTCACAACTGGTTAATGATCAGAGAATAAGTGACTGTGGGGTACTCAGTCCTAAATGGGATATCTGTATCACATTCCTGATCTCTTTCAGGGAACATCATGGAAGAGATGATAGAAAAACTCTAAGACACAAAAGTTAGGAGACAGATGCAAATCTATGTCTTCTGGGCATGACAGGGCCATTGCATTATGAACGCACAGCAGCTGTGATTACCTGCACAACATTTGTACAAAACCAAGCCAGTCAACATGCCAAGGTAGATGGGAGAGGGGCCCATGAGGCCCCATCCCTCCTAAGGAGTAATGGCCGTTGGGTGAGAGGCATTTTTCTTCATAAGCATGGACTATTGTAGGTTGCCCATGCTCCAGTAGAAGGTCCTGAACTCACATGTACACAGGCAGCACTAATTGGACTTAGTGAGTTATAAAAATATATAATTATATACAAATAAATTACAAATTTCTTAAAGACATAAAGTTAGGAGGGAGTTGTAGAGGGAGAGTTCTGGAAGAGATGAAGAAGGAAGCAGCTATAATAAATTACATTATATACAGGTATGAATAAATTTTAAAAAACATTGTTATCAGTTAGTAAAGTTGACTATTAACCTATGCAAAGGTATTGTAGATCAAGCACCATGGAATTTGAAATAGCTGAATATCCTTCATGAAATTTACTGAAGCTAGACCTCAATTTAAAACTGAAATGCACTGTATTTCATATACAGACCTTACATTCAAAGCCTAGAGGTAACTTAATAAAAATATATTAAGCCCAGGATGGTGGTGCATGCCTTTAATCTCAGTACACATGAGACAGAAGTAGGTTGATCTCTCTGAATTCAAGACCAGCCTGGTCTATATAGCAAGTTTCAGGTCAGCCAGGTTACATAGTGAGACCCTATCTTTTTCAAAACAAACAAAAACAAAATCAAAAATATATTAAATACTTTTGTGCATGAAGAACAGTTTATGTATAATGAGTCACTGGGAAGTGTCATATAACTTAGTACTGCATCACATTTTAGCAGTATTCAGAGATTACAGAGATAGGAGCCTCCATGATTCAGAATATACAAGCTCAATGCAGTTTTACATTCGTGGCTGACTCAATTTATATTTAAATGTATTTGGGTCATTTGTTTGATTCTCAGATTTCCTAAAACTTGCAAACATTTGATGTAAATTCCCTTATCTTAGAGTGTAAGTTACCGCAGACTTTGGTAGTCCTCTTCAATGTTTTCTTCTTCTTCTGTTTTCCCTAAAAGTAAACCCAAAGAAATCATTAGGATTAATCATTCAAATTAGATTATACTTACTACATTCTTTATTTATACTATAATGTAACCAGGAATGCTACATTTATCATGTCTCTTTCAATCCATGTGACTACAGATAAGCAAGAAGAGTTGTCCTCTGAGTAAGTAAAAGAATCATGGTGTACTTTTTACCTATGGAGATCAGGTTTGTAAAGGTTTCTGTCATCACATCTCTGTAGAGCTTCTTTTGACTAGAATCCAACAAATCCCACTCTTCAAGGGTGAAGTTCACAGCAACATCCTCAAAGGTTACTGGCTCCTAAAATAATCCACATACTGTAACGGTTAGTGTTAATTGCCAATTTGACAAGTCCAGGCTATTCTGATGGAAAGCTAGAAGAATGCCAGATGGAAGTCGTAAGAGAGAAATACAGACAGGAGGCTTGGTTCATTGAGTCTCAAGAGAGAAACTAGAACTCTACCAGCAACTGAGATAGGTATAACATTCATTTGTTATTTTAGCCAAGAATGTGGTTTAATTCTGTCCATGGCCCGAGAGCCGAAATTTAAAAGTACTGTTGTTTTTTTAAACTTTTCAAAAAATTTTATTTATTTTTATTTTATGTGTATGCATGTATTGCCTGCATGTAGGTAAGTGCACGCGTGTTGTGCAATGCCCACGGAGGTCAGAAGAGGGTGTCGGATCCCCTGGGACTGGAGTTATGGACAGCTGTTAGCTGCCATTTAGGTGCTGGGATTCGAACCCGGGTCTTCTGCAAGACAGTGTTCTTACCACTAAGCCATCTCTCCAGCCCCTAAAGATACTGTTTGACAGAGAAAATAGTATGATCAAGCTTAAAGTATTAGACAAGAATGTAGACAACAAAACAGCTGTAATTGTTAAAAGAGATTAGCACTAGACATTGAGACAATAGGGAGACAGGCAAGGATGGAGAATAGCCTAGGAACATGAGACTCTACTTGATTTGGGCTATGCAAATACACCCCTGTGAACAATGTATCTAGCAACCTGTGGTCAATCTAGGACCTCTATGTGTATCAGGATACAAGTATCGCTGATTTAAACAATGGCATAAAGTCACTCCCCTAAGTAGCATGTTGGTAATACCTATTCACTATTCAAAAACATTTTGGAACACATCCAGGACTATGGGAAATAGGCCGATTTGGCCTGAACTAGTTTTGGGTGCATGCTTAACAAGAAAAAAAAAAAAAAATGTTCTCAAATCTACTTACTATTTTATGCCTATGCACAACTGGACATGCATATGACTAAATTCAAATGTGTTATGGGAAAGGACATGTGCAGTGAACAAAGGCTCTCCATATGCCTGTCCTTCAAAACAGAACCATGGATGATGCTATACCCCTTAGCAACCAATTTCTTCCTTCTTTTGAAATTCATAATAAAAGGAAGCCCAAAATAATGAAGGCCTTTAAACACACTCATGTGGCCACTATCACTTTTTCCAACAGATTTGAATAAGGCTATCTTGCTGTATTTGCAATTCCAAGAACCTAAAAACATCCCTTAGCCCCCAACTACTTGTAAAGTATTTGATAAGTCCAGATAAGGAAGAAAAAAATCCTCCTCTCTAAAAATTTCACTCTTTACTTTCTAGCCCTTTTTTTTTCAATCTGATGTCTGCAGCCGCAATAGCTTACTAATCAGTTTAGTCAAAAAGTCTTCAAGCTGATACCTCCCTGACCTACAAAATGGGGTGGCTGAGGATGCACCTTCTTTGCCAGCTTCTTCACCTAGGATGAAGCTGGTGAAGTCTGTTCTGCACAAGAAACGGAAGTGGAAGAAACGGAAGAGGGGGTTAACAGGTTCCTCTATCCAACCAAAAGCAAGCTAAGATTCCCCTCATTCTTATAATACTTCCTGCTCTACAGAGCAAAAGAACCTAGGTCAAGCAGTCACTTGGAATTTATAAGAAAAGAGTTTCTTTCCCTCTCCTTTTCTCCCACCCCTCTTTTTCTTCATTTTTCCTTTGGTCTTATATGTACCTGAGTAACTTTACTACATTTTGTTACTCTAAAATTAAAACACTATGTTCTCCTGCTTCTATTTAGGATTGTTTCTGCTCTCTGGAATGGAACCTGGATCTGTAGCTGTTTGTATTTTAAAAGTTATTCTCTCCTTTTTCCTTTTACTCCTGTATTTTCTTAGTTTCAAGTACCTAGGTTGTAAATTGTCTATTCCTGAAATTCAAATATTAAGAGCACAATTTATTCTTGTGTTGCAGTTTTGCAACATATAAGTTTGTCTACAGATCTAAGCATGTGATCAAAAGGGAAAAAAACAGACACAAAATGAGGAGGAAGAATCAAATCAACAGGTGCCACCCTAGTAAAGGAGTGGAACAGATTCACAGCAAAGAATTCAATGGCTTAAGCAAGAAGCCCTGCCCTGTAATGAGGCAGTTCTCCCACATTCTAACACTATTTCTGTTCTCTTGACAAAAACCAAACTCTGTAGCTACTTGATTTTAAACGGTTTGTCTTGAAGCTAGAGAGATGGCTAAGCTAAGAGTATCTGTTGCTCTTACAGAGGACCAGAGTTCTTTCCCCAGCACCCATACTGGGTAGTCACAATCATCTGTGCAGCTCTGGGGGATCTGACACTCTCTTTTGGCATCCATGGGAAACCACACTCATGTGCACAGACACAGAGACACATACATAAGCAAAATGAAAAATAAAATGTTTTTTAAAAATATTTTATCTATTTTTATTTTATGTGTATGTGAGTATTACCTGCTTGTATGTAAGTGCACCCATGTCGTGCAATGCCTGTGGAGGACAGAAGAGGCTGTCGGATCCCCTGGAACTGGAGTTATGGACAATTGTTAGCTGCCATATGGGTGCTGGGATTCGAACCCAGGTCTTCTGCAAGAACAGTGTTCTTAACTGCTACACTCTCTCCAGCCCCCGAAAAATAAAATGTTTTAAAAAATCAGATTTTTCTTTTTTCCATTTTCTTTGTGTGTGTGTTTTCTCACATGTGAGTTACAGAGTATCACTGCTTCAGTAGTTTATGTGTGTGCTTGCAAAGACAAGCAGATGACTAAAAGGGGGAAAATAAAACCACCACTCTTTGTGGGCATAGATTAATTATAATGATATAATTACAAGCTCTTATGATATACATTGATTATACATGATATAATTACGAGTTAATATGTTGCTGGCCACACAAAATCTTTAAGAAGTAGATGTGGAAAATGGCTGTTTCCAGCCCCAGAGCTGGAGGAAACTAAGCCATCCCTCCCATGGTATGACTGCTCTCCCACACAGACCACCCCCATCTCTTCCAGGAACCCCCTAATTGGGGACTTCTCCTCCTCTGCCTTTGCTTGACTACTACTTTTATCTTTAAAAACTGATGTGCCAGGCATGGTGGCACAAGCTTTTAATCCCAACACTTGTGGGCAGAGCCAGGTGGATCTCTATGAGACTGAGGCCAGCCTGATCTATACAGCAGAGTTCCAGGCCTGCTGGTGCTATAGGGAAAACCCTGTCTCAAAAAAAAAAAACAAAAACAAAAACAAAAACCAACAAAAATATCTGCTATCTGCCCTAAAAGCTGAACAATGAAGAACCATAGGGGTCTGCCCGTGGCAAGACCATGAAAATGGGCAAATCAGACCCTTTCCGGAGCAAGACAAATCCATACCTTTGTCAGGTCAATATTTGTATGTCCAGTATGATTGACTTTTATCCTGCTTTCTGTAGCTTCACACCTTGTGACTTTTTCAAACATCTTGGGGCTGGACCGATGGCTCAGCAGTTAAGAGCACTGGCTGCTCTTGCAGAGGACCCAGGTTCAGTCCCCAGCACCCACATGGTAGCTTGGGCCACACACATACACTCCTCTCCCGAAAAGGTGCCTAACAGTCTTCTGGCAACCCATCAGGCTACTCATGTACTTGAGTAAAAGAATAAAAATAACACGTCCCACTAAAAAGGGCCTATTTCTATTCAAATGCATTCTAGAACATATCCAAAACTATGGAAACTGGGCCAATCCTGTATGAACTAGTTTGGGTACATGCTCAATAAAGCAAACTGTGCCTTGCAAGTGAACTTTTAGAAGAATCCATTATTTATAATCTTACACCTATGCATACTTGAGTAATTGGAGCTGGAGAGATGGCCCTTACAAAGGATCCAAGTTCAATTCCCAACATTTACAAGGCGGCTAATAGCCATCCGTAACACCAGTTCCAGGAGATCCAACGCCTTCTTCTGACCTCCGGGAGCATTACACTACTCAGGTGCACTTACGTACATGCAGGTAATACACTCATACAGCTAATACACTCATACACATAAAATAAAAATAACAGGTGCCAGGGTGGTGGCGCATGCCTTTAAACCCAGCACTCGGGAAGCAGAGGCAGAGGCAGAGGCAGGTGGATCTCTGTGAGTTCCACCTATGTGGTCTGCATAGCAACTTCCAAGCTAGCTGAACTACAGGGAGACTGTCTCAAAACGACCAAAAATAAATAAGTAAATAAGTAACAGGTGTGGTGCTGTAAACCTAGCCAAATACACACAGCTGGAGAGGTCACTGATCTTAGGGAAAACCATAAAGCTGTCACATCACTAAACAAATGCAATTTTTTACTATGTACAAAATACGGAGCCTTAAATTCAGAGTATGGGTCCCAGAACAGGTCTCCTATATTAAAATCCACTCACGCAGGGCTTAGGGACCATTGTAGATGAGGGGACTGAAAAACTGTAAGAACCAGGGAGGAGGTTCATGACCACAGGGAAATAAGAGTTCTACAGGCTCCTGGGACTCTTCTTATTTGGAATTGACAGCAATGGTGTCATTATCCCCAAGACCCATGCAAACTCAATCAGACAAAAACCCAGCACAGAACTGTGGAAATGGACAGCAAGCCCCAATCTTAGTTGAAGAATTATTAGCAGCAGATTACTGCTGGGTGAGAAAGGCCTGATTTTCTTAAAGGGATGGACTCTAGATAGGTTGACTAGACCTCAGTGGATTAACTTGCACTGAGGGACAACTCAGGACACTAACTAGACATGATAGGCCTTAACACAAATGACAGAATGTATGAATTCCACGGGGGGGGGCGCTATGAAAGGGGGTCAATAGGCAAGGGGGTGTAAAGATGATTAAGATGTTCTGTATGAAATACACAAAAATTCAATAAAGAAATTTTAGAAATAAAATATTTTTTAAAAATTAGATGCAGCCGGGCATGGCAGTGCGCGCCTGTAGTCCCAGTACTTGGGAGACAGAGGCAGGCAGATTTCTGTGAGTTCAAGGCCAACTTGGTCTATATAGTGAGTTCCAGGCAAGCTGGGGCTACAGGGAGACTGTTTCAAAAAGACCAAAAAAAAAAAAAAAAAAGATGCATGACAGAAACGGGCATGTGCAGTGAGCAATCCAAACAGAGATCCACCCATGGATGTTATGACCCCTTAGAAACCAGACTCTTTCCCATGAACCCCAGAAAGGAAACCCCAAACCCCAAATAACAACTGGGCATCTTTGATACCATTATCCATGTAACCCACTGTCATTCACAAGTCTATTTCTCATCTATACTAAGTCTTGCTTCTTTGTTTTGAATCTTGGGACTTTTGCAAATCTGTGAGACTTTATTTCAATTATATTTTTAAAAAAAGAAAAAAAAAAAAGAGGTCAAGTGTCCCCGACCGCTTTCCGTCTCGCCGGCAAGAACGACGCGGGAGGACAAGTCAGGATCCTTCTGCAGCAGTTTATTTCATAAGCCTCTTACATAGCATACTAAGGATGAAGACCGAAGACGCCGAGAAGTGGGAGAGCTGTTGCTTATATATGCCCTAAAGGTCCCATTTATGACGTATAAGAAGCGGATTGGTTGCTGGAGATCACGCCACGGGAGGAGGCGAGGGAGAGCAGGCTCTTGTGCACGCCCCTTATGGGTGCAGCAGGATGTTTACTATTAAGAAGGTCCGGATACCGGCGCCATCTTGTAACGGCGGCGGAGGCTGTGGCTCTCCACAGTCAAGAACCTGGAAACAAGCAGCCGGGGTCTGACCACTCCTAACAATGGGCAAGGTACCTTGAAGACAAGACCCTACCTACCTCCCAAGTGTAAAGATGCAAAGTTATGTAACAGAACAAGCCTGAACTGATGATAATTCAGCTAAGAGGTGCTCAGTACTTCAAAAGGACCTGCCTGGGGGAGGGGTGCTTTTCCTACGTTTAGCAGTTTAGCATGCAAAGGCTGTCATCAAGAGGGTCAGGCTCCACCCTGGGCTGGAAACAGAAACTGGCAGTGTCATCCACGTGCTACAAATTTTGGAGGCACGAAAGACGCAAGATTGAAGAAATCATGGTGTCTTGCACCATAGTTCCAAAGAACCCACTGAGGCCAAGCAACATGTGTCAGGGTCAGAGTACCTGCAAGGCTGAGAGGGTCACTGTATGAAGCTATGAAAGTGAAAACCTAAGTTACAGTGGAGACTTAAGGATACAAGAAAGAACAGAACCATGGGCTCTCCACCAAAGAAAGCTGCATACATGGAATGGAGCCAGCCCAGACGAGAAGCTTTGTGTTCTACAGGCAACAGAGCTTGACAAGAAGGGCTACCTAAGCCTTTGGAACTGAGACGATTCCATTAGGAATCCTAGGAGCTGGTTATGAAACATCAGGCTTTAGAGTGCTCCCTGCTGAGTTTTAATCTTGCTTAGATCCAACCGTTCCTTGATATATCCCAATTCTTCCCCTCTGAAATAGGCATATTTACTCCGTATCATAATATGTTGGAAGCAACTTTTTAAAAATTTTATGAGTTCACACTTAAAGGACTCTGGACTGCTAGAAGATGCTGGACTTGTTAAACATTGGGATTTTAAAAATTGAACTTGGGGGACTGGAGAGATGGCTCAGTGGTTAAGAATACTCACTACTCTTAAAGAGGACCCAGGTTTCATTCCCAGCACCTGTCAGGTAACAACTGTCTCTAACTCCAGTTCCATGGGATCTGATGCCCTCTTCTGACCTCATGGGCACTGAATGATATGACTGCCCCTAAGTACATGCAGGCAATATACTCACACAGAATAAAAATGATTTAAAAAAATAAATAAAATTTGACTTTTTAATTTTTATATTTTTCAATATTTTATTATTTTTATTTTATATGTATGAGTGTACTGCCTGAATGTATGTAAGTGCATCCATGTCATGCAATGCCCATGGAGGTCAGAAGAAGTGCTAGATCCCCTGGAGCTGAAGTCAGATGGTTGTTAGCCACCATGTGGGTGCTGGGAATCAAACCCAGATCCTCTGTAAGAGCAGTCAGTGCTCTTAACCACTGAGCCATCCAGCCCCTTATATTAATATTTTTAATAAAAAATGTATTTTTGTATTATAGGATGGTCATGAGCCTATAGGAATGAAGGATGGAAAGTTATGGCTTAAAAGTAATGTATTTGGGTGACAAGGGGTAGAGTTATGATGATTAGTGCCAACAAGGCAACATAAAATAGAGCTCTGGGCATACTTGTAACAGATTATCCAGGTTAAGGTGCAAAGACCTAATCAATCCCTGCCTGAGATCCTGGACTACCTAAGTAAAGAAGGGAACTGAGTTCCAGAAAAACATACATCACCCTCTGTTCCGGACAGTAGATGCAATAAGACCAGTTGCTTTATGCTCCTGCCGCCTTATCTGCCATGAATAGTGCCCTTGAATAATGAGTTGAAATAAACTCTTTCTGCCTTAAGTTACTTTTCTCAGGGTAGTTTATCACAACAACAGAAAACAAACACACACAAGAATGGTGAAAAGGAGCCAGGCCTTCAGTCCCAGCACTGGGCAGAAGGATCTGTGAGTTCCAGGCCAGCCTGGTCTACATAGTGAGTTCCAGGCCAGCTGGGGCTACAGGGAGACCCTGTCTCAAAAAGACCAAAAAACTAAAGGAAAGAAAAAAATGTCTATCAGCAAACTTGATCCAAGTATGGGAATTTCTTCTGGAAGGTACACAACTGGTCAACCTGTAAAGTGGGGCTCACAGCTATGCAACAGTTTATACAAACAATATAAAATTTGTGCAAGCTCCCACAATCCCTCTGAACATTTGCATATTTCTGGCATACTCAAACAGGGCTTTACCTGAGCAAAATCTAAAATAAAATCTGAATGAAAAATCACTTACCACTTATCTGAGAGATAACCTGGAAAACTTATTGCCAAAGTTGGTTACCTAAGTCACTGGGCACACCCCTCCACACTGTACTGAGACATCATTAGGAAGGTTGTACCTAGATACTTATACAGTATTAATCAGAAAGAAGTGGTTTCTTATCAATTTAATACTAAAGTCTCATCAAGGGTAATTCTCCATGTTAAATTTGAACAACATACTTTTATGGAAGAAAGTCAATGGACAAAGACACAAGAGAAAAAGGGCATGTCTTTGAAGGAGCTCAGTGTAGCCAGGCATGGTGGCTCATGCCTTTAATTCCAGCACTCAGGAGGCAGAGGCAGGAGGATCTCTGTAAGTTCGAGGTCAGCCTGGTCTACATAGTGACTTCCAGGCCAGCTGGGGCTACAGGGAGACCCTGTCTCAAAACAAAACAAAACAAAACAAAAAAAGGAAGGAGCTCAGTGCTACACACACAAAAATCTTTTTTATAACTGATGGATGCATCAGTTTCTGAAATTCTCACACTTTACATTATGCCAGTCAAATTCCAGCATGAAATGGGGACAGGCTCATAAGGCCCTACCCTTAGGTGAGGAGCTATTGGCAGTTGATGACTGCTGGGGAGAGTTGATTTTTCTTTGGAGCTGTGGCCATTAGTAAGTTGCCTATGCTCCAACGGATGGCCCCACATCCATAGGGGAAGCACTAACTGGACCCAAAAGAATATTTATTTTTAAAGTAGGATATGAATTTGAGAGTGAAATGTGTTCAGGGGTATGAGAAGAGTTGAAGGTGGAAATGATCAAAATTGATTATATGCATAAAATTCTTTTTTTTTTTTTTTTTGAGAGAGGGTCTCCCTGTAGCCTCAGCCGGCCTGGAACTCACTATGTAGGCCAGGGGACCTCACAGGAATCCGCCTGCCCCTAAGAATTTTATACTTATAGTCTAGCTGGTGTGGTGGCGCACTTGGGAGGCAGAGGCAAGCAGATCTCTGAGTTGAGTGCCAGCCTGGTCTACATAGTGAGTTCCAGGCCGGCTGAGGCTACAGGGAGACCCTCTCTCAAAAAAAAAAAAAAAAGAGCCTGCCCCAGCAAACCTACTAAACTTAAACATTGGCTAGGATGGGAGGAAATGTGAGCCCTTATTAACTGCTGGTGAAGAGTGTAAGCTGTTGCTTACTAAAGAAATCAGAATAGCTGGGCGTGGTGGCCTTACTCTCAGCACTTGGGAGGCAGAGGGAGGCATACCTCTGTGAGGCCAGCTGGTTTTATATAGTTCCAGGCCAGCTGGGGCTACAGAGACCCTGTTGTCTCAACAACAACAAAAAAAGAAATCAGCATGGAAATAGAAATGCCTAGTTCAAAGCCAGCCTGGTCTCCATAGCTAGTTCCAGACCAGCTGGGGCTACAGGGAGCAGGGAGACCCAGTCTCAAAAAACAACAAAAATAGAATTCCATACACTAAAGAAAGATAAAATGTGCAGGAAAGTGGATAAAACTGTAAAAAAAAAAAAAAAGATGCTAAAGTAACCCAAGCCCACAAAGTTAAAAACTATTATGTTCTTGGGGCTGGAGAGATGGCTCAGTGGTTAAGGGCACTGACTGTTCTTGCAGAGGACCCGGGTTCGATTCCCAGCATCCACATGGCCGCTATGAACCATCCTTAACTCCAGTTCCAGGGGAATCCGAAGCCCGTGTCTGACCTCTGTAGCACTGCACAACATGGGTGCAATCACATACATGCAGGCAATGCACTCAAACACACAAAATAAAAATAAATATTAAAAAAAAAACATTATGTTCTCTATCATACACAAATACCAACACACACTTAATAGTAATATTTTTTGATGTACTGCACGCTCAAGTGAACTCTCAAACACAAAACATTTTCTTCAGTAGGTAGAGAATAAAGTCTTTTTCTCAAATCGACCCTCCTAAGCAAGACAGTAACAGACCTCTTACAAGAGCTGGAGAGATGGCTCAGAGGTTAAGAGCACTGACCGTTCTTGCAGAGGACAGGGATTTGGGGTTTGATTCTCAGCATCTACATGGTACATAACAACCATCCTTAACTCCAGTTCTAGAGGATCCAATTCCCTCTTCTGACCTCTGAAGGCACTGGATGACACGGGTGCACTTAGATACACGCAGGCAATACACTCATACACATAAAATAATAAAAAAAATTAATTTTTTTATTCAATTTTTGTGTATTTCATACAGAAAATAATCTTTATACTCCCTTCCCTTTGGCACCTTCCCCAAAAGTAAACATTTTTTTTAAGATCTCTACAATGTAAAGTGTCAAAGAGTGAAGAAATTGATGAGTCATGTCCCTCAATGGCTTGAAATAATAATTGTGGAAACCATCATTCTACTGAAAATATTAACATTGTTTTTTCCCAAGGAATGTAATCCCGGTAAATAGCTATTAAAGAACTCCCACTCTCAATTCCTTCTATTTGGAGAAGCAGCCTAGAGCAAAGCAAACACAATATAAGCGCATGATCCACTTGCAGAGCTCACAATCAAGCTGGAAAAGCTTTTCAAATTCCCAATTTTAGTCTCAGGAATGATCAGTACCGAAAAAAAAATAATAAAATAAAGGAAAGAAAGAAAAAAAACCTTAAAAAGTCTTTTTTAAAAATGTAAAGCAAATTAAATTTCCTCTCCTTCCTCCAAGACTAGGAGTTTTGACCGATTTCTAGCAGAAGGAGCAAACGCATTATTATCCAAAAAAAAAAAATAATTTCTCCCCCTCTCCCACAAAGAAGAGAGGTTTGCCCCATTTATAAGAAAAGAAAAAAACGAATTATAAAAAAAAAAAAAAAAAAAAAAAAAAAGGAAGGTTAGGAAAAAAAAGGGGGGGGGTGCAGCTCAACAGTGAATAAAGCCTTTGCCTAACATGTGCCGGGTCTGGAGTTCAATTGCGGAAATAGGAGGAAAAAAGAAAACAAGGCGATCACAGGGTTAAAAACTAAAGCAGCACAAATCGTGCAAGCTCATACGGGTAACAGCGCACACCACCCACACGGCAGTCTGGATTCATCAGCACCACGCCGCCGGCGCTGCAGTCTCTGCGGAGGCGCAGGTTCTCGGTGCGGACTCGCCCAGAGAGGACCGGGGACCCGGATGATGCAGCGTCCCAGGCCAGGACTGAGGGCCGACAAGGACAAAGGGCAGGGCAGCGCAGGCTAGGACAAAGGGCAGCGCAGGCCTGGGCGCCGGGCTCCCGGCTGCCTGCTCGGCACACAATTCAAGCGCACTCGGAGATGATGGCGGCAGAGCCAGACTCCAACTCACCCCGCACAGCGCCAGGGGAACGACCGGGCGGCGGCGCCACATCACGCCGAAGCCGCCGCGGTGTGACAAACCCGCAGCCCACGACTCCAGGTGCCACCGCACACTCACCATTTCCTGCTTCTGAAGCACCCAGGTGTCCGCCCTGAGGGGCCTGCGGTCCGTAGAAGACATAGCTTGATGAAAGTCACCGAAGACGAGCAGCCACAAGCCTCGCGTCAGCTCCTAGGGACTCAACATGGCGGCAAGGGCGGCACCCGCCACCACCGGTGCTGGTCATTGGACATTTCAAGCAGGGCAGTAACAGCGTCTTTGATTGGTGAAGGATACAGCCAGGCTTCTTGGGTTTGAGTGTCAAAGCTGACGTATTTTCCCTGTCCAAGTGCAACTGAAGTGGCAGGTTTCAGCTACAACCTGTATTATCCCAAGCATTTTTCCCTAGAATAAACTTGGCCCAACCTGGGATATCATTGTATTTATGGAGAACATGCTCCAGGCTTTTTAGTGCATGCACTCACTTCATTCTGTAGTCAGTGTCCCGCCTGCTTTTTAACCACAAAAGTGCCCAAGTTTGCTCTGGAGATTCCAGACTCAGTTCCCCAAGGGGAAAACTCAAGACGTCAGGGTAGGAGGAATCCTGAGGTCAGTCCAGGCAAAGGAACAAGATGTAGAGCCTGACAGACAAATTCAAGGATTTGAGATGAGACAAATGCCCAAGGCTTTTCTCACACCTTATGTTTCAATCTAACCATTTTCTGCCAAGAAAATTAAAACACAACAAAAAGGAAATACAAGTATTCAATGGAAATTCATGGCAGCAATATTCTACAAAGGATTCAAGATATGGGAATCAACCTTTGAATTCACATAAAGACTTTTCTTTGCTTCAACCAGGGAAAGTCTACATTCACAAGTGTAAACACATTCCCTATCCCATGATCACACTGACTGCTGACAGGGAGCCCCACAGTGTTCACTCCCTAATGATGATGCAGAGATAGCTAAGGATTTAACTGTGGGAGCTAAATTAAACAAGGATGTAATGCCCGGGGTTGCTTCCTCTGCCAGGAAAACCCTTTCAACACCTTAATACTCATAAGAGGGTTTTTTTATAGGTGTGGATCTGAGTCTAGAGAGCAGACAATGGTTGCCAGGTTCTTAAGCCTTTGTAAAATGAATTGTGCAGTGTCACATGGCTAGTAACAGAAGAGAAGATATAGGGGAGCCTGAAAGTGTGCCATGTCTTACCTGTGGCCTATAGCCTTGCTCCTAGATGGCAAAAAGGGAAAAGGGAGCATTTATGGGTCATTAACATAGTATCCACCAAATGCTCATAATGGGGGGTTTTCCAAGAATGGTCCTTGCCTGAACAAAGCTCAGGTGAACTAAGGCCTGCATCTTTCCCCTGCCTTGGCCTTTTATATGTTAATCTATGGACCCTCCTCCTCCAATTTCCTATTTTCCTGCCTCAGTTCCCCCTGAGTGTCATGGTCCCAGAAATCTTTTTTGGATGCATAACTACTTCCTATAACTATCATTTTCTATAACTACTTCCATGCTGTTGATGGTCATAGTACCTGCCTAAAAGAGACCACAAGACTCTATAGGTTTTAAATGTTGTTTGGAGAGGAGGATTTAGATTTCCAGTCCAAAGTTGGTTGAAATCTCTGTCATTGAGAGTTTAGTTTGAAATTATTACATATCCTAGAAGATACAAATTTTACAGGCTCTATATATAAGGTTTAAGTAAGAGTTACATGATTCTGCCAATTGATGACCACAGAAAGGATGAGAGCTGAGAAAGTTGTGGTTCATGTTTGTTTTAGGAGAGTCATTTTTTTTTTTAGCTTGCTCTCAGGGGTGTGATCTCTTGGGCTTTTTTTAACTTACTGGTGATTATATATTAAGAATCTGGTTGGAGCCATGCACTCAGGAGGCAGAGGCAGGCAGATCTCAGAGTTTGAGGCCAGCCTGGTCTACATAGTAAGTTCCAGGCCAGCTGGGGCTAACTACAGGGAGACTGTCTCAAAAAGACCAAAAAAAGAAAAAGAAAATGATGTTAGGTTGTGACCATTGAGTGCATGAAAGAAGATACAACTGCCAATAGACATCGATAAACCTATCTAAAAGTATTTATATAAATAAATATTATCCTTGTATTTATAGCTGGAGTGGCTATGATTGTCCTATCTGGTATGTCAGTAGCTCATACAACAAACAGCATTTAATGGGAAGACCTGTATAAGGCCTGAATTATCATTTGTCCCTTTCAAAGTCTAGTTCAGCTTTGTTTTGTATTATACCAATCATTTTAATCTTTATTCTTTCCATCTAGTGAAAACCAGATAGGTGGCCAAAATTAAATATTGTTATTATTATTATTATTATTATTTGTTGCTGTTAGGATCAATTTAAGACCAGTTATTGGGGACTTGGGAGGAGTCCTGGCTCCCTTATCCTTTTACCACTTGTTTTTTTGCTAGCATGAGTCAGAATCTATTGACCATGCAACTACCCTTGGAAGCAACTGAGGGCATTTTCCCTCCATGTTGACTCTCCTCTTTGCAGAATGTATACTAGTTAGATTCCAACCTCTAGTACTGGGTCTCCATGACTTCTCTGATTGATAGGACAGGTAACTTATCAGAGCTGTAGGACTGTTTGAGTTGTCTTGTAAACCCAGAGACATAGCTGACCCGAGGATAGGATCCAATATATTGGTCATCTGACCCCTTGTCCATATTGGCATAGTCCTCCAAGTATGGATATTGAACACGGTCCTAATTTGGTTTTATGTTGCTGTGATAAACACCATAACTAAAAGCAATTTGGGAAGGAAAATAGTTTATTGGGCTTATAGGTTACAGCCATCATCAAAGGAAGTCAAAGTAGGAACTCAAGGCAGGAACTGAAGCAGAGACTATGGAGGAACACTGCTTACAGGCGTACCCTCCTGGCTTGCTCAGACACCTTTCTTATACTGCCCAGGCCCACCTGTCTAGGCATGGCACTGCTCACAGTAGACTGGACCCTCCTTCATCAATTCAATTAAGAAAATGTCCCCATAGACATGTCTACAGGCCAAATTGGTAGAGGAAATTCCTCGTTGAGATTCTCTTTTATCAGATAAGTGTAGGTTTGTAATCAAGTAACAAAAACTAAGCAGCACAAACACCCAGAAGGACAGTTACATAATATTGAAAAACAAATCACACTTTAAAATTTAGTTGCTATGAAATATTTCGATAAAGCTTGACAGGGATAGATTTTTTAAAATATTATATCTTTTATTTTATGTGTATGAGTGTATTGCTTGCATGTATGTAAGTACACCCATGTCATGCAATGCCTGCAGAGGTCAGAAGAGGATGTTGGATACCCTGCAACTGGGATCATGGATGGTTATTAGTCACCTTGTAGGTGCTGGGAGCCAAACCCTGGTCCTCTACAAGAGCACCCAGTACTCTGAAAAACTGAGCCATCTCTCCAGCTCTTTGTAAATGTGAAAACACATTCACACATATGCACACACACATTTTAAGGTATATAAAGATATAAAAATTTTTTTGATAATTTAGCATGGGCTGTAGAGATGGCTCAGCAGTAAAAGCACTGGCTGCTCTTGCAGAGGATCCAGGTTCGAATCCCAGCACCCACATGGTGGCTAACAACCATCTATAACTCCAGTTCCAGAAAAATTTGACACACCCTCTTCTAACCCCCATGGGCACTGCACAACACTGGTGCACTTACATACATGCAGGCAATACACTCATACACATAAAATAAAAATAATAATAAAAGAAATAAAAGAAAAATAACCTAAGTAGTCACAGGCTTATTAGTTATTTAAGTATAGAGTGAATTCCATTCCATGTTTTCACCACATAGACTGATATATAAAGCATTACACAGAAATACATATGAATTACACATGATACTATTCTATCAACAAGAGTTCCCATCTCCATCTTTGGAAGGAACAAGGTTAGCTCTTAGGGTGATCTATAAAGCTGTCTTTATCTGCCAGTCTATTTTGGTACCTGTGCCTATAAATGGCCATATCAAGGGTGAATTTTTCAGGTCATGGTTGTTTGGCGTCAAGAGGACACTTTCCAAAAGTTGAGTCTATGGGGTCTGAGGTTCCTGTATTATTAAAAGATCTTGGGATAAAGAAAAGAGAAATCTTGGGATAACATAGTTATTTGGGTTAGTAAGTTTTAGTAATAGCCTTTGGGAAGTAAAAAAGAAAAAAAGAGCAACAGGCATGTCATGAGGAAAAGTTTTACTTACTTTGGGAAGACAACAGTACCCAAGGAGGCAGGGAACTGTTATGTAATGGGGTAGAGGATTAGGGGGGTTTTTTGGTCTTTGTTTGTTAGCTCCAGCTGGCCTGGAACTTACTATGCAGACCAGGCTGGCCTTGATCTAGATCCACCTGCCTCTGCCTCCCAAGTGCTGGGATTAATGGCATGAGCCACCATGCCCGGCCCTGAGAATTAGGGTTTTTAGAGTCCCTATAAGGTAACAGAGAATCAAGATAGGAGATAGATTTAGATCTTGTTAGTTAGTGCTAGTTGTCCAGTACTGTTTAGGGAGTCTCCAGCCCAGCTGCATGGACTTTAATTGTTCCTGAGGATCTTGGCACTTCCCTTCAGGAGGCTGCTGTAGAGAGGAGTAGATGGATAACAGGAAGCATTACTACTAATGTGTCCTACAGGGCTTGTATTAGTCAGGGTTCTCTAGAGGAACAGAACAGACAGAATGAAATGTATATATATACATATATATATATAATTTATTAACTTTGAGATATTAAGAACAACTGAATCACAGCTGAGCAGCTGAGAACCTGGTAGTTGCTTGATCCTTCAGGCTGGGTGGGTGCTTCAGCAGTCACAAGAGTTCCACAGTAGCTGGCTCGCACTGGAGAAGCTGCACCTGGTAGTTGCTTAGTCCACAGGGCTGGGCACCTCAGCAGTCCCAATCTGGCTCCAAAAACCTGGAGGTTTCCTGAAGAGCTGCTGGTCCTCAGTCAATGATAGAAGCCTGGAAAACCCTGCTGTGATGTCAGTAAAGAGCAACAGGATGAATCAACTTGTGGAGAGGGGGTGGGGGAGAAACTTCCTTCAGCCGTGCCCCTTTTTATCTGGACTGCTGCCTACATTTGGGGTGGGTTTTCTCTTAATTAAGCAATCAGGACAATTCTTCCATTGCAGTTGGGGGCTCCCAATTCAGGTGATTCTAATTTGTGGCAAGTTGGCATTAAAACTAACCATCACAGGGCTTGATTTTATACAGATAGATGATTAGATAGATGATAGATAGATAGATGATAGATAGATAGGTAGATGGATGGATGGATAGATAGATAGATAGATAGATAGATAGATAGATAGATAGATAGATAGATAGATAGATAAAGTAGGCCATAGA
>NW_008329323.1:504714-505083 GCF_000622305.1 Nannospalax galili | reverse complement strand
GAAAGCACCAGGACACAGATAAAACTCCATCAGAATAGAGTTTATTAGCAATGGAACACATGGGACAGATTCCCTTCTGGGTAGGGAAAATGTCTGCTCCATCAGAATAGAGTTTATTAGCAAAGGAGCACATGGGACAGATTCCCTTCCTGGCAGGGAAAATGTCTGCCGCTGGTGGGGAGCTGGGACCTTTTTAAGGGGGAGGTTTCTGGGGGGTTGCAGAAGGCAGGAAGATATATATTTTTTAAAGTTGGGGGGGGAGAAGCAGGAGAGAGGGACTGTTAAAATCTGCCCCCTTTAGAGATCACTGGGGAAGCCTGCTGTGTTGGCCAAACAGTGGAGAAAAGTCTGCTTCTCTTGACTTCAAAG
>NW_008329323.1:500661-504700 GCF_000622305.1 Nannospalax galili | reverse complement strand
TTTTTGTTTTTATAGAGGGGGTTGTTCATGTCTTTTATATAAATTGTATCTCTAAATATTTGTTCTAATTCCATTTTCCTTTAACATAGATGCCAGTGATATCATTATATATACATATATATGTATATATATTTTATAGTCACCTATCGTTATAGAGAACCAGGAAAGCACTTTAGATCATTTCCCTGGATTTCTACAAAATAGGTTTGATGCTACCTAAGGGTGCAGGAACAAGTTTGTTTTCTCTGCCAATTAAAGAATTAAAAGGCAGGACAGAGAGGTAGCACAGCCTCACCTTTAATCCCAGAATTCTGAAGGCAGAGGCAGGGGCAGATAGGTGTCTCTGTGAGTTTGAGACCAGCCAGATCTACATAACAAGTTCCAGGCTAGCCAGGGCTACATACATAGTGAGCCCTCATCTCAAAAACAACAACAGAAAGGCAGGAATGCAGTATTACCAGAATCCTTTCCCATCAACCTTGGAAGTCCGAGTCCCGTCTTTGGGCTTTTATTATCATTAATAAAATGAGTGAAGAACGGAAAGAAACAGAACTCAAGGACAAAGAACGGAATTCAAAAGGAAACTCAAGGACAATTTATTAGAGTTTAAAAGGAAAATCCCCGGGGGCAGGCAAGTTGTGAGTCTCGCAACTTGGAGAGGAGAATGAAGAGAAAAACAAAAGCGATTCGGCCCTGGCCTGGAGGACAGCCACAGGGTGCAGGCAAGCAGGGAGGGGAGCTTTAGAACAAGAGAAAGGGCGCCCAAAGCTTGGTTTAAAAGCATTCTTAGGATCTGGCAAGCATCTGAAAGAAAATGACAGGAGAGAAGAAAAAGAAATAATTACTGGTAGACCCAGTCAAAGCTCTCAATGGCTCTTAGATTGTACTAAAGAGCAGGAATTCTGGGAAGGAAAAGCACATAACCTTGAGGTGAACTCGCTTTCCTAGGGTGTTCCCCAGCCAGATCCCCTGAAGAGATGCCTCAGTGGTAAAGACTACTGGCTGCTCCTGCAGAAGACCCAGGGTGGGTTCCCAGCACCCACATGGCAGCTAACAACCTGTCTATAACTCCAGTTCCAGAGGACCTGACACCCTCTTCTGACCTCCACAGGCATTGCATGACACAGGCACACTTAACAGACATACAGACAATACACTCATACACATAAAATAAAAATAATAAAATATTTTTTTAAATCTTTTTTCTTGTCAGGAGTGGTGGGACATACCTTTAATCCCAGCACTTGGGAGGCAGAGGCAGGCAGATCTCTGTGAGTTTGAGGCCACCCTGGTCTACCTAGTGAGTTCCAGGCCAGCTGGGGCTACAGGGAGACCCTGTCTCAAAAAACCACAGCAACAACAAAAAAACTTTTTTAAAATTTTTTTTCTCAGGGATTAAATTTTTACTATTTTAAAAAAATTTTATTTATTTATTTATTTTATTTCAGAACCAAAGAGATACAGTATGTAAAATGTCTCAAGGAGAACCCACCATGGTGATCTACTATTACCGTCTTTGGATCTATTGTTCAAGGGAACACCCTAATACTGGGGGTATTATCTCCAAACCCATAGAGAGAGGACTGTCTACAGTAAATGAACAGCAAAGTATTGTGAGCAGTTAGGATAAGATAGGGCAGAAGTAAATAAAGCATGAAGTATAATTAATTAGAAATTCTTAGAAAGGAAATAACCTATTATTTTAGACTGACTAGAATCATTTATTACTCTGGGAGAGTAGTCTGTCTAGTCTTAGGCAGAGAAAGCAAGACAACAGAGTCTGGCTTTTTGTCCTTTTTAGCTGTTGTCTCTGTGGCATTTCACCCTTTAGTCTGAATCCATTGGGACTGAACACTAGACTTCAAACCCTTATCCCCATTAGGAGAAATATAAGCTTAAAGGCACTGACTGGGTAGTATCAACATTCAGAGCAACGGGCAGTAAGATCCTGCACCCGGTGGAGTCAACATTCAATTTACAGAGGCACACGTATAGTTTCAGGAAAGATAGTAATGCAGGGGGAGAAAGGGAGGAGCCTGGAGATGTGCCATATCTTACCTAAAGCCTTGTTTCAAAAAGGCAAAAGTGAAAGTGCAGTAAAGCAGGAAGCTAGTGAGGCAGTGACCTTTTTAGCAATTAACATAGTAGCTGCTTCTTCAAAGTTCCCAGAATGTGGGCATTTCTGAGAGCATGCTCCCTTGGCAGAATGAGGCTCAGGTAGACTAAAAGCTGCTGCCTTTGACATGTTCATCTCTGGAACTTCCTCCTTCATTTTCCTAGTTCCTGCCTCAGGTTTAAGCAAAATAAATGATCAAATTCACAAATACGTTCTCCTGGGGTTTACTAAAAAGTGTCTCTAAGCCTGACTATCACAGATAACCTCCATATGGGAAAAAGAAAATAAGGAAGGGAAGACCGGTGGCGATGCGGAGCTGACTGCAGAGGAAGAAAGCATAGAGGAGGTGGACAGATGATGGGAGGAAGCACACACTGACAGGCTGCCAACCTCTGTATCTGCTGTGACAAAACCAGCTAGAGCAGGGGTTCTGGGTAAAGGTGTGAAGAAGGCATTCCTCATGGTATTCCTAAATTTCTTCTTTAGGCTGACTATGTTGGTGATGGGAACATGCACATACCAATCAAAGAGTTTCCTTCCAAATACTGGGAATCGTTGGGCCTGAGGTAGGTAACAGGAAAATCTGTAGTCCATGTGTGACCACACACATGGAAAGAGTCTAATCTTGGCCTCAACTGAGTATAGCTAAATTCACATAAAGTTCAATATACACATTATATATATGCATATATATAATATATCTTGAGATACATAGATATACACTGTAAAGCAACACAAGGAAATTATTGTTACAAATGTCAGCACAGGGGTATGATGCATGGGGAGAGTATTTTGGATAAAAAGAGGATGAACTGCTTGAGTGTCTGTGATATTGGGCTTCTTGACACAGTACATGTCCACATGGGGTCCACTTGAAAGTATTCATTAAAAAGTGAATTTAGGGGGTAGGAGAGATGGCTCAGCAGTTAAGAGCACAAGTATCCACATGGTGGCAAACAAACGTGTAACTCCAGTTCCAGGGAATCCTACATTCTCTTCATACCTTCATGGGCATTGAACACATGAGTGCACTTACATACATGCAGGCAAAATACTCTAAAATAAAATAAAATAAAAAATAAGAGGGCTAGAGAATGGCTCAGTGGTTGGGAGTACTGGCTGCTCTTGCAGATGACATGGGTTCCGTTCACAAATGCCTATTATTTCAGCTCCAGGGGATCCGATACCTCTAGTGTCTATGGGTACCAGTACTCACACATGAGCATGTGGCACGCGCACATGCGCGCACACACACAACTAGAAATAAAATAAATCTAAAAATAAATAATTTTTATAGCTGGGCATGGTGGCACACGCCTTTAATCCTGCAGATGACATGGGTTCCGTTCACAAATGCCTATTATTTCAGCTCCAGGGGATCCGATACCTCTAGTGTCTATGGGTACCAGTACTCACACATGAGCATGTGGCACGCGCACATGCGCGCACACACACAACTAGAAATAAAATAAATCTAAAAATAAATAATTTTTATAGCTGGGCATGGTGGCACACGCCTTTAATCCCAGATGGATCTCTGTGGTTTCAAGGCCAGCCTGGTCTACATAGTGAGTTCCAGGGCAGCTGGGGCTACAGGTAGACCCTGTCTCAATAAGACAAAAAAAATAAACACACAAAAAAATAAAAAAGCAATGTTGGGCTAGAGAGATGGCTCAGCAAGTAAGAGCAGTGGCTACTCCTGCAAAGTAGTTTGAATCCCCAGCATGCACATGGCAGCTAGCAATCCTAACTTAAAACTCCAGTTCTCCCAGGTGTGGCGGCAAAGCCTTTAATTCCAGCACTCAGGAGGCAGAGGCAAGCAGATCCTCTATGAGTTGAGACCAGCCTGGTCTACAGAGAGTTCCAGGTAGCTGGAGCTATAGGGAGACCCCGTCTCAAAAAAGACCAAAAAAACAAAATAAA